>NC_064642.1:172803006-173106036 GCF_023864345.2 Schistocerca serialis cubense
CGGATAGTTCATGAGATATCGTATTTTGAAAAGTTTCCACACCGATCCTTGTTTTTACCGGTCAACCTGCGTAGTTGGTAGGTACGACCTTGTTATGTTTGCTTAAGTGCGCTATTGTGCTGCCTGAGTGCTTAGCGACTTGCTACTTAGTCGGTGGGTGACAATCCAAGCAATAGGTAGTGAGGTGGACGATACGCATTACCAAATCAGCAAAAGCCGACTTTCTTATGGCGTATGGAGAGTGTAGGAAGAATGCAGTTCGTTCTTGTACGGTGTTTGCGGCCATATATCCCAGAAGACGTCAAACACATCTGCAATTATTTTCCAGTCTCTTCATCCAGTTACGTGAAAGTGGTAGTGTAACACCTAGATAATGTAACAGAAGGAAACAAGTAATGACAGACGAGGGGGAAATTAATGTTTTGACTGCTGTTGATCCGCACGTTAACTCCTGCGCAATCGGACGAGGAGTTGGAATGAGGCAGGCAAGTCTCCTAGGCATTCTCCATCGACATAGGTTCCTTACCATCACATCTTTCTCCATCAAGAGCTGTATGGAAACGATTATGAGAATCCCGTTAACTTCTGTACATGGGCATTAAGACAGGATACTACAGATGTACCATGTATCTAGTTCATTGATGAAGACACGCTTACCAATCATGGCCAGGGACACCTCCGAAACATGCACTGTTGGTTTTTCAGCAATCTTCGTTGGCTTCGTCAGGTGGAACGTCAGCACCCGAGTGGTGTGGCGTGGTGAACCATCAGCTCATAGGCCCGTTTTTCGTAGACGGAATACTGAACGTGCACAAGTATCGCAGCCTCCCTAAAGACCATCTCCCACGGGTGCTAGAAAAAGTTCGTCTCCAGACTTGGAGCAACCTCTGGTACCAACATGATGGCTGCCCAGACCATAGTCCACGAAGTACTACAGCATGTCTCCACGAATTGTTTCTAAATCACTGGTTTGGGAGCGGGGGTCCTGTACCTTGGCCGGCCCCGGGTTAGACGCCTTCAAACATTTTTCTATGGAGAAAGCTGAAAGACATTGTCTACAAGAACATACCAACATACACCCGACCATGTGCAACGACCTATTACTACAGCCCACTCCGACATCTCCGCTGAAATGCTAGCACGTATGCAGCAGTCGTTCCACACCAGACGAAGCGTGTATGGCTGCTAATGGTGGTCATTTTGAACACAACTTGTGGTGGTCAGTTGTCTCGTTACTGGGGATCCACAGAATTAGTATATGCACTTCACTTGTTATTTAGTGTATGCTACCACAGGTATTGTAAAATTGTCGGTGTGGGAGCTTTCCACAATACGATATCTCGTAAACGACTCGCATTAGCATCCTGCAAACAAACACCGCTGACATTCTAATTTACCCCACTGTAGTATGTTAATGTCAATGTGCGTTGTTCCACTTAAAAAAGTGTATGTTTGCATGATAATACACTTTCTAAGCCGGCCGATGTGGCCGAGCGGTTCTAGGCGCTTCAGTCTGGAACCACGCTGCTGCTACGGTCGCAGGTTCGAATCCTGCCTCGGGCATGGATGGGTGTGATGTCCTTAGGTTAGTTAGGTTAAAGTAGTTCTAAGTCTAGGGGACTGATGACCTCAGATGTTAAGTCCGATAGTGCTTAGAGCCATTTGAACCATTTGAACATTTTCTAAGTATTATTACAGTCTGTTCATTGGCTAACAACACGAGCCCCTGATTACCAATCTATTCTGTGAAACCAGCACATCAATAGCCCTTTCCATTTTCGCAGTATTTGCGATGCGAGTTTTAGGTGTTCACCCTCTACACAGGGTGATCGGAAACAGTCTGAAAAGCTTGTAAGCGTTTTGCACGGCAGGCTGCGCCGAGATAGATAATTATTTTAAAAAATGTGATACATTGTGCCGTTTCCCATTTAATTAGTACTAAAATTAATATTGACGTTAGCCAGTCAGGCCGACCGGCGCACAAATTCAAGAGTAAATCAGGAGAAGGCCGTTCATCAGTAACTACCGACAGCAGAATCTTAACAGCACGACGAAGACGGCATTAAATAAAATAACTTCTGGACACATTAGACTGTTACGTGATTTTTCCTTGATAAAAATCATAGCACTGGCGATGTACACAGACTGTAGACTATTCGATTAGTGACGCATGTAAGACTTACCAGTCTACACTGTGGATAACGACAGTGAGTATTTTTGGAATGCATTGTGAAATAAACCTACCTAGAAGGAAACTGTGGGCGGGGGTGATCGAGTTAACCATTCCTAGTTGATAGGAATATATTTCAAAGCTTTACCTTCAGTACACTCGCAGTACACGATGGGGATTTCTGCATCCTAATGATTAAAACCCTTGCACAACGACTTCCTCATGAAGGTAACTCCCGACTGACTGTTCAATCCGTCATCAGGACTCCAGCACGCCCACTGTTAACCGAACCCTCTTTACAGGTTTCAAAGCATCTGTAGCTAGATGGCCATTTATTTTACCATCGTGTGTGAGTGGCTTTGAAAGTCAAAGTAATATCCCCTGAGAGGGCTGCACAAGCATATAAAATTATGTTGACCTACAGGGACTATTGTTTCATTGTTGACTAGTTATTGAACTGAACATTAAGGTAACTGTGATGTTCGTAAAGCCGTATAAGTTTCAATTAATTGCGGCATAATTACTAATACTTGCCCATCATAGTTAAGTACAAGTTTACAAAATATTTCTGTCCAACGCCATTTTTCAATATTTAATGTCTGCAGTTGACAGTATGAACCCTGAAACTGGCCTTCAGGCCTAAAGCTACATAAATTAAAGCCCCGAATGAAAATAGTGAACTAATTACTGTTACAATCCAGGGCTTCCCTGAATTTAAATAGCAAACGACCTCTGAAAGGTTGGCGTACGTACACTACGTTACCGAAGGTATCCGGTCGCCTGGCTGAAAATGACTTAAAAGTCCTCCATTGGTAATGCTGAAATTCAGTATGGTGTTGGCCCACCCTCAGCCCTCACGACAGCTTCCAATCTCGCAGGCACACGTTCAATCACGTGCTGGAAGGTTTCTTGGGGAATGGCATTGCTGCACTGAGGATGTCGGTCTGTGAGGCCTGGCACGAAGTCAGCGTTCCAAAACATCCCAAGGGTGTTCTATGGATTCAGGTCAGGACTCTGCACAGGCCAGTCCATTACAGGATGTTACTGTCGTGTAACCACTCCGCCACAAGACGTGCATAATGAACAGGTGCTCGATCGTGTTGAAATATGCAAGTCACCATCCCCAAATTGCTCTTCGACAGTGGGAAGCAAGAAGTGCTTAAACATCGATGTAGGCCAGTGCTGTGATAGTGCCACGCAAAACAACAAGGGCTGCAAGCCCCTTCCATGGGAAACACGACCACATCATAACACCACCGCCTCCGAATTTTTCTGTTGGCACTACACACGCTGGCAGATGACGTTCACCGTACGTTCGTCATGCCCACACCCCGCCATCGGATCGCCACAATGTGTACCATGATTCGTCACTCCGCACGACATTTTTCCACTGTTCAACCGTCGAAAGTTTACGCTCCTTACACCAAGCGAATCGTCGTTTGGCATGTACCGGCGTGATGTGCGGCTTATGAGCAGCCGCTCGACCATGAAATCCAAGTTTTCTCATCTCCCGCCTAACTGTCATAGTACCTGCAGTGGATCCTGATGCAGTTTGGAATTCCTTTGTGATGGTCTGAATAGATGTCTGCCAACTACACATTACGACGCTCTTCAAATGTCGGCGGTCTCTCTCAGTCAACAGTCGAGATCGGCGTGTACGCTTTTGTGCTGTATGTGTCCCTCCACGTTCCCACTTCACTATCACATCGGAAACAGTGAACATAGGGATGTTTAGGAGTGTGGGAATCTCGCGTACAGACGTATGTCACAAGTGACGCCCAATCACCTGACCACGTTCGAAGTGCTTGAGTTCCGCGCAACGCCCCATTCTGCTCTCTCACGATGTCTAATGAATACTGAGGTCGCTGATGTGGAGTACCTGGCAGTAGATGGCAGCACAAGGCACCTAATATGAAAAACGTATGTTTTTGGGGGTGTCCGGATACATTTGATCACATAGCATATACGGACCCAGTGTGCCTAACCGATAATTTTCGCACTGATGCAAGACTGGTGTGTTTGGCCCCAATGCCCTTCTAACGACTTGTGCCAAACACTGGCCGAATCAGAATGTCATGATACATAGGTACTCACCGCTTACGTTGCTTATGTAACAGTCGGTCTGTGCTCCTTTTCTCGTGCACTCGTACCATTCAGAAACTGTGTAAAAAAATAAAAGAAGAATTATACACAATGATACATTATTATCACAGTGTTTGATATTTAGAGAAACAATTATCGACCGTGCTCTATTAGCCACGTACCTTCTCCCGACTTGGGCACCAGTGGTGAGTTGGTCCAGGGGCAAAGCTTCACACGACACACAGTCCTGTCACCCTCATGATCGCACTTGTACCAGTTCTTCCTGCACGGGGGTTCTGGAAATGAACAATTTTTGGTTGTTAAATACCAGATAGATTCGATTTCATCGTTAGCAATTCTTTATGAGAATGACTTATCGCCAATTTTATTATTTGACCTCCCTCACAGTTTACAGTCCACTACGGTCACGTCCCTTGTTCTGTGTTTGTCAACTGTGCAGTAAGAAGTTGTATCAAACGAGCTTACTTCGTTACATAATAAGAGGCCACTAAGGAGGTCATATCTGTGAGATGGAAAATGGCAGGCATTCCAAATTTCACCATGTATGTTTTTATTTAATAATTTCAATATTTTTCTACGCCATCATAAATATGATATGACTTGCAAATAAGCGTCAGTTTTAGATTATTTTTGAATCGGAAACAGATGGCGAGTGCTCCTGGAAAGCTTAAAAGTCGGGTAGCTAAAATTTGTCGCCCTGGCAGAAATTACTTTATTAGCAAACGCGTCACAGTGCCCCAGCAAAGGCAAAATATTAATTAAGTAGCCGCTACATAAATTGAATGGCAGTGCAGCAGGTGGACGCGACAGAATGTTTCGTAAAAGCTGGAAATGGAGTTACCTGCTGCGGCCTAATGTTTGCAGTCAACGTTCAGTATTTTACATTCACATGTAGTATTCATGAACGACAAATTTTTGTGCCCCTGCGATAAGTAATATTTAATTCATGGTAATTAATTGAAAGTCCATTACTATTTAATGTCGGGATGGGTAAAACTTGAATCCACGGGAGTAGAGTGATACTGGATCGATGCTCTTCATTCCTAGAACCGGTCAAATAAAATGAGAGTTCACTATATTTCCTTTCTGGAAACTATGATAATATGGAAGGTTAGAAATAGAAAAGCATGTTCAAAGATGGCATTGGCTGGATAGAAAATCAGTTAATTTTGGAGGACCAAAGTTTGCTTCCCTTTGACTCGTTTTTGTGTGTCTTGAGCTCCGACTACCAAGTAAATGTCGCCTACTGCCGTCTTCTCACGGGACGTGAACACGTACGTGGATGAAGAGCTGGTGACGTCACAGCGTGGAATTTCGTGTTCCACTACATTACGAAATGTGAAATGAAAAATTTGGCCTGTCAGATTTTTGCCTCGTAGACAGGAACATGGCTAATGAGATGCGGCACCGGTTTAACATTCCAAGCAGAACGTAGGCGACGCCATTTTGTATGGAATTAAACTCAGTATTAGGTGTTATTTTATTATACTGCAAGTAGTATGAGTACAAGCTCTTTCAAGGGATCAGCACATTGAGTGCCTCTCGCTAACGTGTCGTTTTAGGTATGATTGGTTATAGTAACTTGTTGTCTTATACAGGCGTTGCCGACCGCAGCGCCGTATTCTGTCTGTTTGCATGTCTCTGCATTTGAATACTCATGCCTATACCAGTTTCTTTGATGTTTCGGTGTACAATTTTGGTTCAATAGACTATCACATGCTTGTAGGCGAATAAAGCTACGAAATGAATCCCTATCTTGAAACCTATGTGAAGCACTTGCGTCAGAGTGATGGTAGTCAATACAACATCGGGAATGTGGATATTATGCAACGGCAAACTGACTTTCCACACTATACTGCAATCACATTAAATTTAAAACCGAAAATGCGATGAATATTCGACTGAATTACCGAGTAGCTTCTATTAGTATGTATTTCAGATCGTAGCAGATCTCTGTATAGTGTTCCTCTACCAGCAATTCGCTGTTTAGGCCGTCGGCAAGTTTAGAAGCTCCTTTGCTGTTTCCTCCGCTCTTTCTCAGCAATTGCTACCAGAGTTAGCGCAGCTCTTCTGCGCCCCTCTATTTTCGTGAAGGAAGTGTGGGATCTGCGCCCCAGATGCAGCCGAGAACTGCCACTGGAGATCCGTGAGAAGTAACTGGTGGTTTCGGGGCGTGGCTGCAACCATGACTGATACAACGTCTGGTATGTTTCACGTTCAGAAGCATGTCCCGTGCGAGAACGTCTTAACACTAGAGCACGTACTTCCCAATGGAGTAGCGCTGTTCGCAAAGCACGAAGCATTTACTTATATTAGATTAGGGTCTCATCGTACCAAGTGCAATATCACCAAAGTGGCTACTACTATAGAATATCTGCGAAATCAAATATCATTCAGTGGTAAGAAGTGCATTATGCTCGTAGAATGAATCTCGTTCAGAATCCACAACGTGACCCACAAACTTCCTGGACAACCGGGGGGGAAGACTCCTACAGTACATGTTGCGCACGTCTCATGGCAACAAATAAAATACAAAGGTTGATATCAGTCTCACGCGTCCTGAACTAAGGTCTCTCTGCGGTCGTGGAACTCAAACAAATAATGGAAATGCCAACTAGATAACATAACTAGTACTGCCATTCCCAAACGTTTCTGTTTCACCATTGCTTGTTCCACAAATGGTTCCTCAGATTGTTTACTGATGTAAATTCTGTGTAATAAAAACTCACTTCTCTTAACAAGATTTCCATTTTCCACGAAATGATAGTCATCAAGATCATTCCGCACCCTTTCAAAAATTTCCATTGTCGACACTATCTGCAGGCAAGTTTACGTAGTAAAGAGTTAAAGGGCATACCCAGCATGCTGTTGGCGAGGACACCAGCACGGAAACTTCCACCCGTAGAGCAAAGCCTCACCGACAGCTTGATGACTCCTTCGTAGATAACGCAGCTGTAGAGGAAACCAAAGTCATCCAGTCCTGGAAAAAAAGAGATTACAAAGTTACCTGACTCCAACGCCATTGGTAATGTCTATATTACGACTTCAGTAGCTTTGCGTCCACGTGAAAAATCTACAACTCTTTTTTTAGCGCTCCTTGAAGTATACAAGTAATTTGAGTACAACTAATGCCTAATCACACTGTTATGAATGTGTTAAGGTAAAAGCGTATTATCAAAATTCAGAATAGGTGAATTGTTAGTGAGCCCAACACTTAAAATCCTGTATTTTTGTTATACCATTGGTTCCAAGTGATTATGAAAATTAACGGCCACGCAAGAATGTATTTATCAATAAAGAAACTGCCAAAGATAAATATTATCAAGGTTATGGTACTGACAAGGGAACCTCCCTATCGCACCCCCCTCAGATTTAGTTATAAGTTGGCACAGTGGATAGACCTTGAAAAGCTGAACACGGATTAATCGAGAAAACAGGAAGAAGTTGTGTGGAACTATGAAAAAAATAAGCAAAATATACAAACTGAGTATTCCATGCGCAAGATAGGCAACATCAAGGATGGTGTGAGCTTAGGAGCGCTGTTGTCCCTTGGTTAGCGTGAGCAGCTGGGGTACAAGAGGTCCTTGGTTCAAGTCTTCCCTCGAATGAAAAGTTTACTTTCTTTATTGTCGCAAAGTTATAATCTGTCCGTTCGTTCATTGACGTCTCTGTTCACTGTAATGATCTTAGTGTCTGTGTTTTACGAGCTCACCGCAAAACCGTGCGATTATTAGACGAAAGGACGTGCATCTCCAATGGGAACCGAAAACATTTGATCCCAAGGTCATAGGTCAACCGATTCCTCCACAGGAAAACACATCTGATATATTCTATACGACACTAGTGACGGCATGTGCGTCACATGACAGGAATATGTTGTCGACCCACCTAACTTGTACACGTGGCGAATTGGTAAAAAGATTCTTCTACCTTGCCCGACTTAGGTTTTCTTGTGGATGTGATAATCACTCCCAAAAAGTAACGAAAACATAAGAGTTTGTCACATAAACTGAAAATAAAAAATTAAACTTTTCACTCGAGGGAAGACTCGCGATTTGCAACTGCTCACGCTAACCACGGGACCACGGCACTCCTGAGCTCAGGCGCTCCTTGATGTTGCCTATATTGCACATGGATTACTCAGTTTGTATATTTTGCTTATTTTTTTCATAGTTCCATACAACTTCTTCCTGTTTTCTCGATTGATCTGTGTTCAGTTTTTCAAGGCCTATCCACTGTGCCAACTTATAACTAAATCTGAGGGGGGTGCGATGGGGATGTTCCCTTGTGAGATCCTACTGTAGATTTAGTGCTTCAAATAAAAATTGTCCTGCTTCTTGTGCACTGGCATATTATGAAAAAGTGAATACAATGCTTTAATGAAGTGTTTGAAAGGACGTATATGAACCTGGTTTTGAAAGTGTCAGTGGTGTTAATATTTGCGGACATTATGACGTGCAAATAAACGTGTTACCGTTCATGTTGTGTAATTATACGTATGTGAAAATGTGCTGAGGTATACCAACAAAAATACGCAATAATGAATGAAAATTTGTTGTTTGTTACCTCTCTTGCAATGTACATACGACAGCGAAATTGAGAAACAGAGTCACGCGATGTTGGAAATACGTAAATATAACGGATAGTGTATGGAATAGCGAACAATGCCATAACCGAGCGTTAGAGGTAAATAGTAGTTTACGGCAACGAAATGGATTCGCAGTGATCAATAAGAGGTTTCGATGCGCTGCATTCGTCAGGAGATAACCATAACGGAAGTCTGTGAGCTTTGAGAAAGCTTGAAATGGACCGAAGTTGCGACACGAAGTCACATAGGAGGCCTGTGATCATAATGCAGATCGAGAGCACTTCTTGTATCACTGCTCAATAAGTCACTTAAATGAGCAGATCACTTATTCTTCAACAAATTATATTTGACGCATTTCGGAAGCAGTTACGGTGACATACTGTGTAGGAAGCTCTTTTGTTTGACGTTCTCAAGATAGACCACACTCACTACTTATGAAATGTATTTGCAGCTGCGAATACGAACAACCATAAGCTGTATAATAGAATGATGACAATGAAAGTTTGGGCTGGATCGGGGATCGAAGCTGGATTTCCCGCTTATCACGATCTGTCGCCTTACCATTAGGTTATCCGAGTATACTTCACGGACAGACCCAAACTTCCGTACGTTTTTAACCATGTATCACATGCTTGTATGTCCGAAGGAACACTGCATCGTACATCTGAACAATACAGTCATTGCAATGTCGTATACAACCGTAACGCGTCAAACATAATTTGCTAAACCGTACGTGATCCGTTTATTTCAACCGAACCATTCAGCAGCGATATAGGAGTGCTCTCGTTTAAGAAGGCAGTTAATATCCATCTTTTGATTCAGTTTCCGTGGTAGGAATTGTTAAAAGAGTGAAAGAGGGCAGTACTCCGAGAATTGTGCAAGAGATCATCGACAAGGAAGATGCCGCCGTTGTAAGCATGTTCACAGAGTATCGATGGATGTACTGTGAAACAGCGATGCTGCATTATCTCTCTTGCATTTCGTCATGATCGACATCTCTTTTTGTTATTTATTATTTCGACGCCAATGCTTCGATGCGTCTGAGAAAGGAACTATATTCTGAACAATTCAATAGCGTTACTTCTACATGTTCTGTTAACACTGTGAAGCAAGTTTGCCCTCTTATTTTCTGTGTTTCGTACGCTTTCCCATTAAGTGAGGGAATCGTGGTCTCATTACATAGCCAGTCGAGGTGGAGAAGTTGATCAAGAACTATTAATATGTGAGGAGCATTGATGTTTGCACTTAATGATAATTATCATATTGATCTCCAGTGTTTTAGAAATAATAATGTTTTATTTCTTAATTTAATCACAGTCATTCATTTTTGTACAGCTGTAACTGTGTTACTACCTGTCAATAGGATTTATTGGCACAAGAACGACAACTAGTTGGTGAACTCTTCAACATAAAGGCGTTGAATACTGCGTTGTCGCAAAAGAAACTCTCCTGCCCATGTCTCAGAGAAATAACAGAGGTTTTATGCTTTATACGTGAGAAACCATGCTACCTTACAAGTGGAAGGCGTAATCTTCAGTTTCCACGGTAGTGCATTCACGATATTGTAATATCGTTTTCAGTGGACACCTAGATTGGCGGCCGGAATTAATGACGATGTGAAAGGGTCTATTGTGAATAAGTGGGTCTACTGTGAATGAATGGATGCAAAGTGAAGCATGTCTTAGCTCCATTGTTAGCAGTGATTCCATTCCGCGACTCGAAAAGCAAATATCTGCACCCCCTTTCGAAACCTGCAAGTCAAGTAACGTCAAGAACGGCAAGTCATTTGTATCTGTGGGAGAGATATTTGGAGTTTCCAGTTTTGATTGTTGGAATAATCTTTCGTGTTTTAAGAATGCAGCATCCACTGCAAAGTGCACAATAAAATGAAGTTATTATAAAAATGTGTTTACTTGTTTTTTTCTCATCGCTGATTTTGACAAATCAAAAATCATCTCATCGTCGATTATAAATTTATACTCAATCTTTTCCTTACCAGGGCACCTCGACGTAAATACTTTTTCTCTTAACTAAGACTATTGAAATTTTGTTCTATCGTCATGAGAACATCCCGCCTTGTGTGAGATTTACTTAACTATCAGACATACAAGGGAAATTTATTATTCGATCCAGAACTTCGATGAATAGCAAACTACTGCTGTTCAATGTAACTACAATTAAAAGAAAAAAAATTAACAGGAATGCAAGTGCTTTGAATAATAAAAGCTACCGTTTTCTCAGTTATATTAAATATCTGCAGTTTATCTCCTATTGCTAGGTTAATATTTGCATGATCACACTGATATCACAGGAAACAATTGTATATGTGCCTGTCAACAATGATCATGGATTTATACAGATATCATACAGCTAACATGCACATTAATTTCTTGAGTTTACATAGGCATTTTATGAAAGTAGTGGTTAAAAAAGAAAAGCTTCTGCGTTTGAGGTTGGCTAAACAGTTTCTTTTCTTACCTGTGAAGGTTTCAAATTTTGTTTCTTGGGTTGCGCTACTACAGAAGTCAACATAAGCAGCATGGAAAACACAAAACAATTGCAACAGCTAAGTCTGCTATAAATCAAGGAAATCTACAACTACTAAACAAGTCGTTTAGTACACAACACATAAAAATCGTTAAGACATTCATCTGGAATGTGATACCATGTAGCTACAAAAGTTGGACACCGTTGAAGATTGAAGACGCTTAGAAGGGATGGAAATGTGGGTACGGAGGTGCCTGGAACGAACCAGTTAGACAGAAGGAAAATGCAGTGAATACGTTTGGAGGGAAATAAATGAGCAAACCAGACTCATAGCAACTTTCCAAAGCAGGAAAACAAAAAGGTTTTGGATAATTATTTAGTTTTTAACAGACATGTTGGAAGCGAAAGAGCTGGCGAAGAAAATTAAGGGGCAGTCAAGAAAGAAAATATTTGAGGATCTACTGAAAGTAACAAATTGGTAACATTTTCAGGCTACGGAGAGGACAGCACAAGACAGTGGAGAATGATTGCAGTGATGAAGTTTATCGGTTAAAGCATGATTATTTCTG
Source organism: Schistocerca serialis cubense (assembly GCF_023864345.2). Classification (NCBI taxonomy): domain Eukaryota; kingdom Metazoa; phylum Arthropoda; class Insecta; order Orthoptera; family Acrididae; genus Schistocerca; species Schistocerca serialis. Next base: position 172,814,924 of record NC_064642.1, read on the forward strand.
ACGCATGCTCCTTAAACTACTTAACACCTTTGCTCCAGAGTACAGATCTTCCATCTGACTCATTCTGTCTCATATGTGATGGCATAAATCAAATTAATCAGATTTTTATTATTTGCTACAAATACCGTTAGCGAGTAAATGGACTAGGAAGTGAGTGTGAAAGCTGACAGATATTTTGGAGAGGCTACCACAGTATCGTTTCTGTCTCTTTTGCTGAATAAATATTTTGTTTACTTTACCTGCTCCCCCAAAAGAAACTTTAATAAGACAAAAGGGAGTGAAAGAATGAAAAATGAGTCAATATCCAGTTATTCAACTGTACACTTGGGGTATTCTAAGTTCGAAACAAAGCGGACTAAACTTTGTTGTTGTCGTGATCTTCAGTCCGAGGACGGATTTGATGCAGCTCTCCACGCTACTATATCCTGCGCGAGACTCTTCGTCTGCAAATAACTGCTGCAGCCTACATCCATTTGAACCTGCCTGTACTTGTGTCTTGGGTACCTCTGCAATTTTCACCACTCACACTTCCTTCCAATAGTAAATTATCAATTTACTCATATTGCGGAATATTTCCTATTGATCAGCCATTTCTTCTGTCAAGTTACACTACAAATGTTTTTCCTCAGCAGTTCTATTCAGTACGTCATCATTAGTCACGTGGTCTACGCAACTAATGTTTATCAAGCTCCTGTAGCTCCATATTTCAAAATCTTCTGTTCTATTCTGATCCTAATTTTTTATCGTCCATGCTTCAGTTTCGTACGAGGCTACTCTCCAGACAAATATCATCAGAAATGACTTCCAAACACTTCACTTTATATTCTTTGTAAAGAAATTTCTCTTCTTCAGACGCACCTTTAGTCAATGTTAGATTACATTTTACATCCTTTCTGCTTTAGCGAACATCAATTATTTTACTGCCTAAATCCAAAACTCATCTACTACGTTTAGTGTCTCACTTCGTAATTTACGAGTCATTCCTTCAGCATCGCCTGATTTAATTCGACTGTTGTTGGTGTTAATCTTATATACTGATACTAAAATGTAGACTTTCACGGCCAGGAATATCATGTCCATTATAATTATCTGGGCTGTTATGCCGTGGTCGGTTGATGAATTCTGTGTCGATTCCCAACGTTTCGTCTCCGACTGCGGGAGACATCTTCAAGGGGGTCCGTAGCGGCAGTCAGTAGCGAGCGAGTGGGTGTGTTGGACCTTCCATTGTGCTACGGACCCCCATGAAGATGTCTCCCGCAGTCGGAGACGAAACGTTGGGAATCGACACAGAATTCATCAACCGACCACGGCATAACAGCCCGGATAATTATAATGGAAATCTTATATACTCCTTTCAAGACACTGTCCATTCCGTTCAGCTACACTTCCAAGTTCTTTGTTGTCTCTGACAGAATTACAATGTCATCGACAAATCACGTTTATTTTTATTTAAGTGAAGATATATGGTCCCAGTGACGTTTCCAAGTCTGTTTATATATGCAGATAGAAGCTCTGAATGAAAATTTGTACCACAATCAGGAGTGGAACCCAGGTCTCCTGCTCACTATGCAGATTTGCTAACCTCTAACCCACCCAGGCACAGTGGCTTTGCACAGCTGCCCTACGCTAGTGCGTCTCCCTCGTCATCTAGTTTCCCATTCACGGCTCATCCCACTTATCATTTCCCCTAAACTCGAGCAGTACTGCAGAGGCCCTCCATCTGTATTGGAATAGCACCTCAGCATCGAACGAAATGGGGATTCTGCCTGATACACAGGCATTGGTGCTTTCTTCAAAGGAAACTGTGTGGTTCCAGAGACCTTTCCAAGTCTCGAACATTGATGTTGTATACATCGAGACTGAAGTGCGGGATGAGAATTTATGATTCAAGCCTGATCTCCTGCTTCATTCGATGCTGACGTGCTGTGCCAGTACAGACGGAGAGCCTCTGCAATTCTGTTCGATTTTAGGGGGAGTACCAAGTGAACTGAGCGTAAATGGGGATTATGGACTGAGGAGGGAGCTGTGCTAGGGTAGTACGTACACTCGTGTAAAACCACTGTGCCAGGGTCTTGCAGTGGTAAGCGCGTCTGCATAGTGAGCAGGAGATCTGGATCCGAACCCCAGTCCAGGAACAGATCTTCATTCGTCGCTTCAGTCTGAATTCATATATTTTTATTTCTGCTCCCTGAAGTGAAACTGGCTTATTGATTAATGTTTCTGTGAGGTACCTATGTACTACGATAGGCTGCCGAATAGATGTTAGTCTGAAGAGGACTGTCTCCCTTTTATAAGTCCTGTGGCGGAACTGGTGAGAATCGCACAGAAGACAGTCGGCGATAGATACGCACCAGCAGGGAGGGAGGTGTTGCTGTAGCTGTGGTGGTGCGTGGAGCGCACCGCCAGCGGTTCGTCAGTGTCGCGCTTCACGTTCAGGTCGCAGATGACGGCGCCGCCCGGGTGGCTGCGGCACGAGTACCAGTTGTACTGCAGGTCGCACGTCGGCCACGGGTTCACGTCTGCAACAGAGGGCGGCGCTCTCTTTCAATACCGAGTCAGTTCGTGGGAGAGAACTTCGTTCACAGCCTGAAGCTGCTGCAAGTTCCTGTGAGCAACAACCACCACCAAACTTGTCTGATGTCGGATTATCTGTTGAGACCACTGACTTGCTGGCGATATCATCAATAGCTCAACAGAGCAGGAAAGTCAACAGTCAATTAAATTACAAATCTATTATCAAGCCATCCACTCAAGTCCTACCATAACAACATAACGTGAGTACGCTAGCCCTATTTCTTGTATGGGTGACGAAGTTCAAGGTACTATTTGCATATGAGAGTCCAGTGTTGCGAGCAGCAAAACAAAACAAAGAACAGTTTTTTTCCGGTGGAACTGGACTGTCTTATACGAAACAGAACCTTGCACTTAGCACTCATACAAGTATTTTTGTCAGTGTACTTACATTATGATGTTATGGTAGGACTTGTGTGGATGGCTTGATAACGGACTAAAGGCCTAAACTGGTCACCATTTAAATAAAAAGAAATTTCTGCACAACTGTGACGAATTTTTAATTTCACTGAACTGTAGTATGTAGCTGCCTATTGCCATACAGCATGCTGTAAGTGAGGACATTTAGGGTGTTTTTAGGATCTGAAGAAAGAGGTGGGCGGAGGCATCAGCAACTAATAAGAAAACTGGAAGTAGGGAAGAGGATAGGAGGAAGAATAGAAGCACAGTCTCTTACAAAATAAAAGCCATAAGTAATTATTAACTACCCAGCGTATTAATCCTGCCAATTTACAATGGGCTCTTATACACACAATCTGTTTAACTAAGGAAGTAAAATTTTCGTGAGATTTTTACATATTTGGCTGCCCGTCAAGTACACGCGAGTATTTTCTCTACTGACAAGTGTAGTAAATATGGATGTTGGGCTACAAAAACGATAAAAACAACCGGCAATTGAAGGTACACCACTAAGAGAAGTTATCAGAACCCAGACCCATCCGAGATTTAAAGCTGCGTGGAGAATAACGGCGCTCACTGAACTTTCTACTATTCAATACGCTGTACACATACTTGATACCGAACTAAGACAAAGCATGATGTAATTTTTTTCTAGGAGGTGAGGGCAGTTGCCCTCCCGTCTCTTTTGCTACCTCGTCCTTGAGAACGATAACAAATTACATTTACGTTTCCTAAGTAACAGAAGTACATATACAAAATATAAAGCTCCTAGTAGTAAGCAAATCAGAAAAAAATCAAGCAAAATGAATCGGACAATTATAAAACTGAGTAACAGACGAAAAAGAAGAGAAGATGTTCGGTAACAATCAGCCACATAATTCTCAAGACAAGGGAAGCTTTGACCAAGGCTTGCTTCTGGACTGTACTTCACTGTGCAAGTGAGAGCTGGACAATCACTACACGATACAAACTGAAATGTCTCGCCGCATTTTTCTATCTGTATGTGAAGGCAACTGTCAGTAACTACTAAATACGGATTTTGATATGGTTTTCTCTAATTTGATGGACTGTTTCACGAGAAAGGTTAGTGTACTTAATTTATATCTATGACGTACAAATTGTGTGAACTACGACGACAGTTGGCGATTAAGTTGTAACTCCTGAGAACACTCTTGGCTTGCACAACTTAAATCGTTTAAGCTATACAATAATGTGGAGTTTATATTCAAATTACCTATTGTTGTTCTCTGAATTCTGATCATGACTCTACAAAGTGGTCCGTAAACAAAATTACACCTACTCCCCACAAGTCGACCGGCGGTAGATTCTTAATGCTATCTGTGCAAAACAGAGGCAGGTCGCTAGAAGTTAATATAGACGAAGACTGTCTGGAATAAACAGAACTGTAGACATGTACTAAAGCTGGATACAAAATAAATCCAATGAAAATTTTCTTAGACAAGATTTTTTTAAAGAAACATTCCAGAGGAAAAGAAAACTGGTGGAACACGCTCTCAGAGACATTTTCCTGAAAACAGTTTGTGAGGGGTAACTACTGTGGAGATCAAGTGACAGAGTAATGAAATGTTACTTTCAAGATATTCGGTAAGTATTAGGAGATGAAGTCGAGGCGGAAAATGGAGGAGAATGTTTGCAACAAGAATAACATAGCGTGCTTTCTCTTCGATGTTCACAATGCAGCAGTTCGTAATGTCATCTGAGATTCTTTGCAACAAGATGTACGATATTCATTACGATAATGTAAAGCATCAACGAGGTTCAATGTGTGACGCATTACGTTAACTGTGTGCCGGAATTAGAGGTAATTAGTTGACTCAGGTTACGGGTTATTCTACTCGTAGACAACACAGTACTCCCAAGCAGAGGTTAGAGCCCCACAGACCATTAGACTTTTTTTTAAGGCATGTCAAAGGAGCGTTCTTTCCCAGCAGGCGCTCTCTGAACTTCTCTCTCACTTGCACGGACCCCAAGGGTGATCTGCAAAGGGGTAGGAAATTCCAGCCATTACAACACTTTAACGAAATAGATGAGAAATCAAATCGCAGTTGATGAAAATACAGTCCTCGTATCTCTCGGCAGCCAGTATAGGTTGCTAGCTTCAGTGACATTGAATTGTAGCGTATGAATGAAATATGTAGAAAGATGCGTGCTTACATTGAGCCGAGCAGCTCAAGAGCTTCTCGAGAGCACGTTGCTCGCAAGCGTGCACTCTACAGTCGAGTGGCTCATCTCCGAGTCGGCGAGGGTCACCCGTCGTCGGTTTCTGCGGCTAACACGAAGTGACGATGAAGCTCTGTGAGGACTGAACTCCTGTGCGTTCGTCAGGTAAGACCTCACTGACGGAACTGCACTGTAGCAGAGCAGCGGCACGGTAATAAGGAGGCTCTGTTTAGCATAACGCACTCCCAGCTAGGTTGGATACGCCCACATACGGCACGCGATCTCCACACGATGTGCTTACTTCATCGATTTCTTAGCCACTGGTGCCCCCAATACTTATCTTCTCACATTAAACACCTATCATCATTCCACAACCGCAATACCAGATCGGATACGTCTAGCATATTGGCTGTACCTTTACATAACACAAAATCTTTCTCCGTGTCATTCTCCATCTCAGCCATACGACTATGGAACGCGCTCCCCTGTGATCTGCGTCTTATCCAGAACCACTCAACATTCAAGAGGGAACCCAAGACTTACATATTAGGGACGGTATAGCCACCACTGTTGTGCTCCTCTCATCTTTTTCTTTCTCCTCTCCATCATAGCTTCGAATTTTACCATTCTATTTCTCTTCCTCTAACCGATCTACCTCTTCTATATCTCTTTTACCCCATTCTATCGTCTTATGTCTCTGCTTGATGAGAATAACTCACAAGCTGCAAGAATATAACGAGAAAATTCCCAACTAGCAATAGGACTGACAATCATAAAAGAAAAATATGTTTACTTTCATATACATAGTCATTATTATTATTATTATTATTATTCTTTATTGTTATAATTATTTTTTGATTGTTATAATTATCATTGTACTACTTTTATAATCTCTATTTTTTTTCTTTAACATTAATACTGTATAACATGTTATATGTCCTTAATGTTCTGTAGAAACTGAAATTTGTTGAATCTGAGTATGCCTGGTTAGGTGTAAGAGAGGGTCTGAAGGCCCTAATCTTGCCAGGTAAAATAAATGCATAAATAAATAAAATAAATAAACTGCAGCGCCGCGACGATACGTAGCAAATTTTGACTGCAGTCGTGTGGCAACATCCTAGCAAAATGGACGAAAGTGACATGGATATGACAGTTTCTTTGTTATGTCAGAAAGTAGACTATAAATTTATGAAAGAATAGTCATGTCGGGATCTCTTCTTGGTGAGATTTAGCTACAAATCCGGAAAGAAATACTCTTACTGTACGAGATCCAAAAGAATTACCGTGCACGACAGTTCGACTACCTAATGTGATTGTTGAAGAAGAAGATTTTCCATTAAGAGCCTATCTGATGAGACCTTATCCTAGTACACAATTAGATGACCGACTGAAAAAAAGTATACGGTTACAAACTTAAGAAAGTCCGATGACTTTCAGAAACCGTTTTTGGAATATTGTGCCAAAAGATCAGGAGTTACTGCTTCAGGATATAGAGAACGTGATTGGCCACACGTGTCTTGCACAGTTTTGTCAGACACAAACAGTGTTGTTTTCCAATGAGGAGACCGAAAAGATACAGTTATATTATCTGCTTCATATAGGATGCGATTTTGTAAATGGGACAGACCCAATGATTACTTAGTTCCCCGCAAAGCAGTTTGGTGCCGCAAAACGATATAGTAAACAGGAGATGTCGTCGAAAAAAAAATACATAATAAAAAAATGGGATAATGAGCGTCTACATATAAAAAATAAAGACCTAATCGTCCGTTTCACACAGTAAAAAATGTGATTTTTAGCTATTCGTACGCTAAGTTTATTCCCATTTCATTTGCAATATCTTTCCAAATGTTGCTTTTTCTGTTACTTTGCATATAATGTTTATTTTGAAGGTCATATAACTTTGGATATGTACAATTAACTTTTTCTTGCCTATCGCTATATTGGTAAACTTCCGTTTCGCATGACCAAAGCTGGTTTGAGTGACTTGCAGTGTCGCGACACTCACTATACCGTATTAGCGACAACAGAACTACGCCATGCCGCACGGCGCGTCATAGCTGGACAGTCAAAAAAAGGGCTCAAATGGCGCTGAGCACTAAGGGGACTTAAAGTCTGAGGTGAACAGTCCCCTAGAACTTAGAACAACTTAAACCTAACTAACTTAAGGACATCACACACATCCATACCCGAGGCAGGATTCGAACCTGCGACCGTAGCGGTCGCGCGGTTTCAGACTGTAGCGCCTGGAACCGCTCGGCCACTCCGGCCGGCGCTGGCCAGTCGATCAACTTTGTAACGCAGTGCAGTGTGGCGGACTTCCGCTGCCGCGTAGTGTGTTCTGTCTCATGCGATTACGTATAAACAATATTTGTTCGCGTCGCTCACCGCCGCGCCGCTCTGATGCAGTGTAGTTCCGTTCAGTACAGTCTTACCTCAAGTGTAAACGCACTAATGCAGAAGGAGAAGTTTAGTCGAATTCCTGAGGATGTGTATAGCCAGCCGACACGCAGGAGATGAAACAGATTCGCGCGACCTTGTTGAGACGATGGTAGAAGCCTCGCCCGACGACTCACAGTGCTTCTGTTCATTGCTAGGTCTCCGTACAACTTTTGCAAGCGGCTATGAACACCTGCGAGAGTCTGCGTTTTCGCCAAAAGAACCTCAGTGATAGCTGTCTGCCTGGAACGCATCTACGCCACAGATGTCATTTTGTAGGCTACGTGTACGCTACCGCTTATCGGAACTTCATGAAACTGTAGGGATTGAAGTGAGAATATCCCACGATGTCCCACAACCAATTCCACATCTTCTACTGAAATTGCCGAGAAAAAAACGTTGCATTACTTGCTGAACGCCCGTCGTATAACAGATATTAAAATATTTCTCTCCTTCAGGGAAGACATTTTTGCCATCGTCAGTCCGTATTTCATATTCTCTATATCTCTGTCTGAATAGTCTATTGTTTTGCTGCCAAAACAGCACTACACTACTAGTGGTTTTAGTGTCTCACGTCATGATCTTTTTCTGCGGAGAGTAAAGACGTGATCACAGTAGTCTGAGAATACCATGAGTAACATGTGACTGCCGTTAGCAGCAGACGCACTGTCGCAACCCCTACAACAACCATTAACCAAAAAGTGAGAAAACCGTAATTCAGAGGAGGGGGCAGGGGATTAAGAAAAGTGGTGGAGTAGTTAGAGAGATCGAACTTGGGATCTGTAGGCCAATCCGTAAGGCTTGGTAGCGGCGTAATCGATAGGCGCGTGTGTTGCACGTGGAAGGCCGCTGAGGCGAGCCGAGGCGCGGAGGCTCATCTGCATATTAATAGCCGGCCCGCCGTATTGATGCGGCGCCGGTCGCCTCAGCCGGGCCTTCCGTGAGCTCCCACCCCCACCCACCCACTCCCTACTCCCACCCACAACCTACCTCCTGCTCCCTCCCCCCAGCCGCAGTCGGCCGACTCCGGAGGGCCTTTTAGTCGCGAAACAGGGACCGTGCCAGGCGGACGGCAGGGGCTCTGCAGGCATTGTCGCCGAGCCGTTAAACGGCTGCTCTTACGGCCAATCTCCGCGCACAGCCCGGCCGAGAAGTCCCGGCTCTCGCACTGTCCTTACGGAAATTTGCATTTGCCTCTCCAGCTATCCTCGGCGTCCCGACATTAAATACACGTAAAACGCTCAGCACAGAGTGTTTCGCGGACCACGTGGGCTGCAACTTGGCTACACACACACATTCCTTTCACCTTCGGAAGAAAAGTTAGCTTCGACATCGAAGCTATCACAGGCAGTAACGCAAACATGGTGGGAGAAAGAACCATTTCTGTGTTATTGGAACACATTTCATGGCTCTATTCTACATTCGACCTATCACGGGTTTCTTTCCGATATATTTACATCCATATCCTGGGAAACCCTGTGGAGTACATGACAGAGCGTACTTCGCGTTAAAAGAAAGAACGTATTTCAATTTATCACAAACAGATTTTAAAATATAGAAACACATTGCTCGAGGATAAAATCAGAGAGATTAGAGCCCACACAGAGGCATACCGACAATCATTCTTTCCACGAACAATACGAGGCTGGAATAGAAGGGAGAACCGATAGAGGTACTCAAGGTACCCACCGTCAGGTGGCTTGCGGAGTATGGATGTAGATGTAGATGTGTTACTGGATAGTGGGTGGTTCGACGTTTTATGTTCGGACAGTCGCGATACCACACGCTCAACATGAGCACCATCCGTTGTTCCAGAAACATCGGGACGGTGGTCTATTTCATCCCATACTGGATTCAACAGCTCCCTGTTTACTGAGTCGACATTTCAGCTATTCAGGATGTCAAATCAAACACCTTTCAGCTGTCTAATGTCCATACTTATTTTATTTGGTTACCAGTTTCGGCGATTTATTAGGCCATCTTCAAGCCACCTGACCGACGTTTAGGAGGATTCGAACCTTGGCTACCATTCAGATATCGGCATCAGCGATCACTTCAACTATTATCGGCCGAGATGGCGTAGTAAATCGGCAAAACTGGTAGCAAAATAAAATAATTTTGGAAATTAGATTACTGGAAGATGTTTGACTTGGCATCCTGTACCGAACAGGCGGGTACCACAACCATCTCTGAAAATATAGACGTACAGGGACTTCTAGCTACTCGATTTGTCAGGTCTTGAAGTGTAGCTGTCATAGATGGGACAAAGACTGTCATATGCACTCCACAGAAAAAAACACAAGCATTGACCTGGTGACTTGAGAGGTCAAATGCAATGAACAAGATCTTTATTGTTCACCTCCTCCAATCCAGCGTTGTGGGATGGTATTGTTAAGATAACGTCGTACCTCAAGGAGGAAGTAAGGTGGGGCGCCAACACGCATAAAAATGAAATCATTGGAATCTTCGTTAAGTTGATACAACAACCAATTTTGTAGCTCGTCCAGATATGACATATCTGTAACAGTTTACGTAGGAAAAATGAAAGGTCCAAAAACCTTTTGAACAGAAACGGCTCAAGCCACATCACGTTTCAGTGAGTATCTTTCATGTTCGATGACGAGGCCAGGATTTCGTGACCCCCAGATTTTTGCATTATGATTGTTTACTTTACCCGATTGATGAAACGTCGATTCGTCCAAAAAAGGAGATTTGTTCCGAAACAGTGTCCTCTGTCATATCCTGGAGAACTGAAACGTAAAATTCATACTTTCTGTTATGGTCGCCCTGACTGCAGCTTCTAAGGCTCCATATGCAGGCGCCGTTTCGGAACATCCACACCTTGTTTTGAGGAAGTTGAAGTTCCTGGCCTGCCCCTCTTGTGGAATTCCGGGAGGGTCTTTGTGAACTCATCTCAGATACGTTCGACAGTTTCATCATACGTGCTTGGTCGACCAGTGCTCTTCTCTTTGTACGTGCAGCCAACTTCAAAGAATTTTGTATGCCACCCATAAATCTGCTTGTGTAGAGGCGGCCTGTTGCTGAATCGACGACGGAATGCAAATTGCACTTAAACAATGGATTGACTTGGCGCACATTCCAACACACACAATGTGATTTCTCTTCTGGTGCAGTCGCCGTGTTGCTTCAAATAAACGACAGGGCAACTGCGTAAAGACTTTGGACCTTCCTCTACCCAGTGACACGCGCAATCTGTTTCTATCGTTATGAGTTCGTCGGTAATAAACAATTGAAACCTGTTGTTTCTTTTTAAATCACCTGCTATGGAGCGTGGGGAGAATATCACCTTCATTTTACTGTGCTCAGTGTAATGAGTCCCTTCTCGTCTTTGCGGTTCCAACGCGAGTGAAATGTAACTGGCCGAAGAATTTTCTTAGATACGTCACTTCAAACTCGTTCTTGAAACTTTATAAGCAGCCTATCGTGGGACAGTTTTCACATGTCTTCTAGAGTTTGCCACTTTTTTCCAGCTTCTCGGTGACGCTCTCCCATAGATAGGAGAAACCTGTTACCATTCGTGCTGCCCTTATTTGTATACCTGCAATATCTCTTAATACCGTCTGGTATGTGTGGCACACACATAAGTAATATTCTGGAAAGCGTCCCACAATTGGTTTGTAAGCCTTCTCCATTGTAGACTGACTGAAATTTTCCATTATCCCATCAATGAACCTGCTCCACCTATAATTATTCGTATTCATATTTCCACAAACTATTCCATCCAGATATTTGTATGAAGAAAGGAAATATAATCCAAACAGGCTGTAATATATTTATTGTCCATACTATTAGCTAATTTTGACCGTCGGTCATTTTCGACCACTTGTAACAAGCTTCAAGAATCACATCACAAATAAGCCAGTACATACATAAAGACACACATTCTCATATGTGTGTGTGGCCTTTACATGTGTACTAGCTTTATTGTGATGTGGAGCTTGAAGCTTGCGATAAGTGCTTGAAAATGATCGACGGGCGAAATTAGCTAATACACGGACAATAAACGGTGGACCATGTTTTCTTTCCTAAAACGTATTGAGGCTGTGGACCTACACAAGAACAAAATCATAAAAAACATTTATATTAGTAAATAATTTGTTTTTATATTAGTTGACGGATCCCTGTTTTTCACTCAGAATCTTTCTAACTCTGCATATTTGCTTTACCCTTATTGTACGGCAGATACTGTATACCAAGAAGTGTCTCTCCCTTCAGGTACACACGTATGCAGTCCTGGGCCAACTATTCTTCTAACCTTCAGGTACACTTCGTCCCACATGTTCCTGCCCAGGACTTTCTAGGCCTCTTAATAGCTCTGCTGCGAGATCCCGAAACAAAGGGTGTTTTGACCCACAACATCAAGACTGTTAGAGCGAACACGTTTTGCGTTTCAGCGGAATATACGCTGCGATGAAGCTGAACTGTTTGCCGTACATGGACCCGATCCCAGAACTCTACCGGTCGCGGGCAGTGGGAAGGTCAGCCCTGTGTCCAAAGCTAAGTCAAACACTCCGCAAAATCAGGTATGAAGGTCCAGCAGCGTCATTTCTGTGAAGTGTGAAAACTACGAAAGGAAGGCACGATTTGAGTCTTGGAGAATATCTGTGAGTCTTATTTCGGCAGCGAATGTCAGTTTTATAGCAGAAGTGAGTCGAAGCAGTTATGGAAACCTCATAGTATTCACAGTCAGCATATGGCACTGGTAAGACATATACAGCTACACCCGAATGGATAGCAAATAATCAGAATTATTCTTATTCTTAGCACGAAGGCCACTGTTACCGTTGCGGCAAAAACCAGAGTGAGATTCAACATGATGTAGAGGTAGTTACAACGATGAGACCTGACACATGAAAAACAAAAGGACTAACAGATAATATTTTTTCACTCAACTCACTGCCGGCCGAAGTGGCCGTGCGGTTCTAGGCGCTGCAGTCTGGAACCGCGAGACCGCTACGGTCGCAGGTTCGAATCCTGCCTCGGGCATGGGTGTGTGTGATGTCCTTAGGTTAGTTAGGTTTTACTGGTTCTAGGGGACTAATGACCTCAGAAGTTGAGTCCCACAGTGCTCAGAGCCATTTTTGAACTCAACTCACTACCCACGCCAGAGCTGCACAATATCTTTATTTTAATTATTTAATCGAGAGAGTTGCACATTTCAAAAGGATTTGGTTGCCTGGGAGATTAAGCACTATCGGTATGATAATATTGCATCGTACATGTCGAATAATGCAGAACCGAAGTGATGCGGTATTCACATGACTGTTTGGTATATTGTGTTGAATCACGAATTGTTTTCTTAATAGTTATGCATGTTAAAACTATTTTCATCCATACCTGGCTTTATGTACACTTCAGATTTTGGTCAAACAAGTGAAAAATTATTATTTCTAACTTTTTCACACGTTCGTTCTATAGACGTTCAATAATGGTGAGAATAATACACGGAAATGTTTCAGATTTACTTATATAATTGTATGTCTATATATTACAGCAAATCTTGGCACTAGACGTTCAATAATGGTGAGAATAATACACGGAAATGTTTCAGATTTACTTAGATAATTGTATGTCTATATATTACAGCAAATCTTGGCACTCAGACTTACGTTAGTATCATTTAAAAGTTAGCGTTATACATTTGAACCTTTCGAAATATTTTACGATTTCTTTGCAAAGCTGCGTTATATCAACATTGATTGGTTACCCTCATTCCTATGAGATTCAATACTTTGAAAGATTCAAAGACTCGTCTTACAGAAGATATATGTTTAAAAAACTGATGCTAAAATGCAGAAAAATTGGTTGGGGGCTTCCCGTGAAAAGTAGGGATCCTGGTTCGAGGCCCGGTCGGGAACCAAGTTTTAACTTTTCAGAAACGTTCATCATAATCTGTGTGTCGGCACAAAGTAAACAGATCTAGTCTTGCTGTAGTAACGCATTTGGAAGTCACTTTGTAAATGTAACAAAGCTACAAAACTGATGGATCACAACTAAAAGTAAAAAGTCAAATTACAGCTACGACATTTTATGTGTAATATCTGTGACAGTGTGTAGCTCATCATATCTGACAAAAAACTGAAATGAATAACTGCTGTCTCAGGTGTCACATGACATGCGAACACTGGGGATGAAAACGAACAACCTATTTCAGTCGCCTCCAACAAACGACCCTAGGGACTGTATTGCAATTAATCTCTTTTTATTTCTGTTCGCGAATTATTAATGCGTGGCTAAGCGTACATAAACTACTACCGTATTAATAATATTTACAGACAGAAGTGATAGCCGTTTATTTATAAAATCAGCCGATAGGGAATGTGAAAGTTATAGCCTTAAAGAAGGAAGTCTTGCGAACCATGCTTTAGAATTCTGGAAGCGGTTTTCCACATATAGACAAAGTTATATTACATTTAACGTATTCAGCAGTAGATGATTGCTCGATTGAGTTAACAGCCTTCTAAAAGTTGAATCAGGGTATTAGCGGATACACAGTCTTCCAGGAAAAAAGGAAGGGTGATTTCGAACGCCTGCTTGGCACAGATTTCGACATGAGGAAAACGTAAACAGGGATGAATGCTATAAAGGTAAGAGAGATATGGATAATTATCTGATTTAAAGGGAAGGATACATTACAACTAGTGAATTTTGATACCTATGAGCATTTATTGTAATGTGCGTAGTGTGGAATAATTTAAAAGCATTTTGCCATGTATGTAAATAACTCTCCTAAACAACACGAATCTCTTTATGTGATACAAAGGCCTAGAATGAAGGAGAAAGACTTAAATCAACGACATATGTCTGCGGTGCGCTGAGCACTTCAGGAAACGAAAAAAGGTTAGTGAGAAGATAGAAGAAGAAAAAACAGTGAAGTACAAGTAGGACTCGCGCTCTGAGGGCTTATTATAAAGTTATGTACATAGGTATTTCATCCATATGTTTTGATGAATGAGTTTTCGACTGCCAAAATATATGACAAAAATGGCCGTATCTTTTGATTGCTTTACTTAGAAGCTTCGATTTGTTACACCTCCTAGCGACCGTAGACCTTAGTATTTGACATAAATTTCAACTTGATATTTCTCTCCGTTCCTGAGAAAAGACTGAGCAGACGGTCAGACAGATGTATAACCAAGTGATCCTATAGGCCTAAGGCTACCGTTTTGACCAATTGAAGTACAGAACCCTTAAAACTGGAAACATTTAAAAGAGTGGTGCTAGAGAAGTAAGTCTGTTTAAGAGAAATGTAGTACAGTATATGTCCCCAAAAGGGGGCTAGAATGTATAGAGCTGCATATCAGCATACTAAACTTTTAGCAAAAACGAACAGATCTGTGGCGTACTTGTTAGTACATCCAGGGAAAATGACTTCGAATTGGGAGTGTAGTCGAGGGTAGGACTAGAAGTGGACGATGACTGGGACATGCAGCACGGCTTACAGAGGTTGGAATATGTGCGCAGCAATGTAGAGCAGGCGTTCGCCAAAGACTGAAACAGACAAGTTGGAACGCTAATAACCAATAACAGAGAAATGTCTGCAGGACTTACACGAGGCTGCTGGAGAACAGCTGAGCAGAACCAGGAGAGACGCGACAGCGGCGAAGGTAGACGCTTCCATGGCGCTGGTGGGATGCGAACTGTGCCTACAGCCCGGCTCTCAGCCTCTTATTAAGGGGTGTCCGGTGCACGTTCTACTGATAGCAGACCACGCGGCACCAAATTAAGATCGCTTCCTTTCCGATAAGGACGCGCCGAACCTGCCGGAACGCGGGCCGCAGATTCCTTATCCGGCCAAGGTCGGGCGCGGAAGCGGCGATACTCCACCCCGAGCGCCATCGCGGACGTCTGCATTATCAGCACCACTATCATCCAGGACAGTGTATCTGCTTACATCGAAGTCACGTTATTCGATCCGCCTACCGTCAACATTTCTTCCGTCATTGGTCTGCTAAACTGCGAACGCAAACTTCGTTCGTCATTTATGTTTCTCTGCATAAGTACTTTCTCTGTCTCTGCCGTGCTCTCCTTTCAAATTTGTGTACATCTATATCTAGACTCCGCAGGGCAGCGTATGGTGTGTAGCGGGACTATTTCGAGTAGTACTGTCACTTACCCTTTTCTTGTTCCAGTCACTAATGATGCACGGGAAGGACTATTATTCGTAAACCACCATGTCAGCTCGAATCTAATTTTACCTTCAAGTTCTTTCCAAGAGACAGGAAGAAGCTATTATAGGCTGACTCTCCTAGGAACGTACGATCTCGAAATTTTGATAGTAAACCACAACGTGAAGCATAATGCCTCTTCCCCTGTCCGCTACTGGAGTTGAATGAGATTCTCCGTGAAGTTTTCGCGCTTACTAGGTGAGCCTGAGACGAAACACCTTGCTCGTCTTTGTATGTTCTCTCTCTGTCATTCAGCTATAGTACTGAAGCATCGGTTGAACGAGCATTTTATAAACTACCTCCTTCGTGTGTGAATACGCTTACTGAGGATCCTTCCACGGATTGTCAGACTTAAATCTGCTTTATGTGGTCATGCCACTAAAAAACATCGCTCCTTGTGCATACTCCTTAATATTTAATGTATTTGACCACTTACAGTGATTATTCAGTAACTGTGTAATCATCCGCATCTGCCGAATATGGTCACAGTAGAATGAGATTTTCACTCTTCAGCGGAGCGTGCGCTGATATGAAACTTCCTGGCAGATTAAAACTGTGTGGCGGACCGAGACTCGAACTCGGGACCTTTGCCTTTCGAGGGCAAGTGCTCTAGCAACTGAGCTCCCTAGCACTTGGGGAGCTCAGGTCTTAGAGCACTTGCCCTCGAAAGGCAAGGGTCCCGAGTTCGAGTCTCGGTCCGGCACACAGTTTTAATCTGCCAGGAAGTTTCGGTTTCAAAGTCGTCCGCCAATAGATAGCGTAGTGACATAGCTATCAGAGGTTCATCTGTGTCTGCCGTCTAATAGGAAATGCACGTAAGAAATGCACAATATATCACGACACACGCAAGAGTTTTGATACAGTCAACAAGAAAAGCAAGTATAAATTTTCCAAAAAAAATTTTTGAGACTAAGTTTTCGAGGCAAAAAAGGAAACAGCGAAATCCGCAAGTGCACTTGCTCGCGAAAGGCAAAGGTCCCAAATTCGAGTCTCGGTCCTGCACACAGTTTTAATCTGTTAGGAAGTTTATGGGTACAGTGGTCTAAGGACAGCGTCTTTTACTACTAATCAGTATGTCCTGGGTCCCCAGTTCCGTCCCATCCACTATTTGAAATTTGAATAAAAGTTGCCAAAAACGATAACCAAAGACTTCCGATATAAGAACTCACCTTCTTTCTGCCAATGGCCTTGTCAAATAGGGCGAAGGGGCGGGTAGTTTCAGAATAGCTTCTTCCTATTACAGTTGGAAACCGCATTTAAAAAACGAAACTATCAGTAAAGATCAACAGCATCACTGTGTAGAAAGTAAGGAGACCACCGTAGTAAAGATACATAATGCGTGTTCACCGGACATGTGGGCTGTAATTGAAAAATAATCATGTTTATCTCTATGTTGGGGAAAGATTACGGATTCGGATCTCCAGAATAAGACTGTCAACGGGGTTGGTGATCACGGAAAAAATAATGGACAAATAGTAACGTAGTTGGGAATGTCAGAAGTTTGAATATGGTAGAGAAGCTACAAAAAATCTGAAGAGAAAATGCAAAGGCTCACTCACCATCGATATAGGATCAGTGAAGTGAAACGGTACAACTATTTCTGTTCAGGCTATATAGGGTAGCAGCAACAGCAGCAGAAAATAGTGTAACTGGAGTAGGAATCGACAGGAATAGGAAGAAGGGCACAGAGTGAACAGTTCCTTAGTAAGACTATTTTTATCAGAATCGACAGCGAACCGTCACCAACAACAAGATTGAGATATGTATGACGGCGTCGCAAGCAGAAGCTGAAAAGACAGAGAAAATATATGGTGATGCTGAACACGTTTCAGTATTTAAAGAGAGAGTATCATCTAAAAATCACGGATGATTGGAACGCTGTAGTAACGGAAGAAGTAGAAGACAGAGTTGCAGAAGAATTTGGTCTCGTGAGTAGGGGAGGAGATAATTGAGTTCCGCAATAAACTTCCGTTAGTAATAGCGAATACACTGTTCAGAAATAACAATACGAGGAGGTACAGTTGGGAAAGGCATGGAGACAATGAAAGATTCCCGATGAATTATATCAGGTTCAGACGGTGATTTAGAAATCTAATATTAGATTTTGTGGCGTACCCAGGGGGAGATATAAACTCACCTCAATTTAGTAATCGTAAAAAGTACAGTGAAGTTTAACGTAGTCGTTCAGGACAATCTTCGCCGAAACAAGTAAGTTACTGTAATACTGTGGACGATGAGGTGATTTGGAGACTATATATATATATGGCGATAGTGAAAACCGCAATATGCAGTTCAGTGGAAGGCGTAAGAGCGTAACATCTCGAAAGAGCGCCCGATGAAATTGGACAGATAAATATAGGTACAAAGAAGATAACTTCAAAGAATCTTAGAGGAAAACAATTTATCGACAAAAATACTAAGTACACAAATGTTCAGAAAAGAGAGGAATTCAGTAATTAAGCCACTTAGAAATGCAACAAACTGGAAGTACAGGGAAGCGAACTGAAATTCGCTAAACGAAGAGTGCAAATAAATCTTCGAAAGGACTAATTCAGCACGTAGAAAAGACGTAACAACCATGCAAACACTCCAACATTAAAATGCGTCAGGAATTTCACAGTTTAAACGCAGAGGATGGAACAGACAGCTGGAAAAAATACACTGAAGATCTCTACGTGGAAGAGGAACTGTGTGATGACGTGACAGAAGATGAAATGGGGATCGGTGAAAAAGACATAGGGAACAATGTATTAAAGGTGTAGTTCAACAGAGCTTTGGGATATATATATATATATATATATATATATATATATATATATATATATATATCAGATATAAATTACATTCTGTCGGAACTTGTAAAATAATTGGGGAAACTGAAAATCAATCGACTATTCAAGCTGGTTTGTAGAAATTGCCGTGCTGGATAGGTATCATCAAACCTTCGGAAAAATATCACCTTCACAACCCGCAGATAGCAGATAACTACGGGAATTATCACACAACCAATTTAACGTCTCAGGCATCCAAGTTCGTGACAAAAATTATATATACAGAAGAATGAAAAAGAAAATCGGGGAACTGCTAGATGTTGAGTTTGGCTTTCAGAAAGGCAAAGCACCAGAGATAGTTCTGATGTTGCACTTCCTAATGGGAGAAAGAATTAATAAAAATCAAACAATCGCCATCGGATCTGCCACCTAAAAATAGCATTAGATAATGCAAAATTGTTTCAGTTTACAAAAAGCTCAAAGTAAGCCATGGGGAAGATGCGTGTAAGAACCACGAGGGAAAAGTCTTTTTGAGAGATGTACTCACGTTACATGTTCCTCTTTGGTACACTAGAAAGAAAGGTGTCGTAAAGAGCTAAGTTGAAAATCCATGCATCTCGCATGTTTGCTTACTAGTTTTCCCAGCGAATTCCGGTATTTCGTTTTTGGCCTCTAATACTTGGCCCAGAAATTTGACGGAAAATCTATACTTGGATTTGGTGTTGACTGTGTCAGAACTCTTGAGTGTGTCATGATATATTGTACATTTTATTACGTTTAGTGCTACGAAAGTTGTATCAGCTTTAATCGACATGTGTGCTTAATACAATTGTAGCAGTAATATCCTCGTTCAAAGATTCGCTCACCCCAAATTTCGGCGAATATCAACGTGAATGGATGACGTTTTTGACAATTTTCAGAAGTTACGAGGTTTCCACTTTCAACAGACGTGCATACTATCACCATTTATCGTAAGTTAACGCTAATTTCGAATTTTTTAGCGATTGTAAGTAATGGGTTGATGCATAAGTTCATAACGCTTTTCCACAAATATACTAGACAAAACAGATAAACGTAACAGAGACGTCAGTCGCCAATAATGCATTCTCCTTCATTATTTGCAACAGTCTGCCAACATTGCGTAACTTTCCGATTCTGAGATTGTAGAAATCATTTGCTTTTGAGGCGAAGAACTCGTCGTACAATGTTCGTTGCGTATTTTTATTCGGAAAGAAAAATCCTAGGAGGTTGTTCGATAGAAAGCGGAAAGCTGGAAATCTGAAGGTGCTAGATCAGGTGAATAAGGTGGGTGCGGCATGATTTCCAAACCTAATTCCTGCATAGCAGTCTACCAGAATGCGGGCGGGCACTATCGTGGATTAGCATCAGTTCACGAAGTCTTCCTGATCGTTGTTTTTGGATTGCTTCAGAATGACGTCTCGGCTGTTGACGATAAATGTCAACAGTGATGGGTGCACCCAGAGGAAGCAATTCGTAGTACGCCTACTACCTTTTGTATATGCACGCAGGTCTTTGTACGGAGCTGCTTTGTTTGGGCTTAGGCATTCCTTTCTTTTCGTTATCTTAGCATAAAGACACCATAACGATGCAGGAGAGGAATGGCCGGTGTTTTTCAGAAGCCAATTGATGGAGAGCGCACCCGCTGATTTCTGTGACTTTGGCTTAGATCTTGCGGTATTTATACACCCGATTTTTGAGCCTTCCACATTACATGCGAACTTCAAATGATAGTGAAATGATCACAGTTCATCACATTTGCCAGTTCCCCAGTATGCTGACGTGGATCATTATGGATTAATGCTTTTTAACGATTTGCATCTAATCCCGAAGGTCTTCCTGAACGTGACAAATTGATCCTCCTTAAAAGGAGAGAACCATTTTCTAGCCGTGACCATACACGGCGCAAATGTTTCTGGTAACCTACGTTTCCGTCAGCCCTCCATTGAACTCAAACAGAAGAATATGTCTGAAATGTTTCGAGTTCTCCATGTGGCACTCCACTTCACCAACATGAAAAAAAAAAAAAGAACTACGGACTTATGCAGCAACCTAATGAAACGTCCCCTTAGAAAAATTATTGAATTACTGTGCTGGTAAATGTGTTACATTATTTGATTTTCAAACAGCTGAGCAAAACTGAACATACTCAGACATTTCGCTCGTTACCTGTTCTGATCAACACTAAACTGACACACAATATTTTTAGCGCAACGCAATCTGACTTTCAAAAATCCCTACAAAAGAATGGCCCTGATTAACATTAACCTATACCTTTCACAAATCACTTACCTCACAAAAATCTTCGTTGCTCGAACTACTGCAATACAGCGAGCGCCACTACTGCCAGCTAAATAAAAGATTCAAACTACTGAAGGCCCTAACTACTGATAGGCATAGTTAGCAAATGAAAGATTTTGATAGAGAACAAACAATGTATTTACCTTAATAGTGTTCAAAAGTCACAATATATATAGCAGTTCATGATATCCAATATTACAAATTTACTCTTTCTGATGGACACACGTTCAGATCGGACGATCTCTCAAAATTCCACCATCTCTCACCCCACATCTACCACTGCTGGCGGCTCACCTCCAACTGCGCAACGCTACGCGCTGTTAACATCCAGCTGCCCAACACTACAATAGCGAACAACAAATGCAAACCAGCCACAGACTGCACGCAGCACAGTCAGTGATTTTCATGCAGAGCGCTACGTGGCGTTACCAATAAAAAAACCTATATCTGAGGCGTATGCAAAGACGTTCTCCTAAAGTCGTTCACCGTGGAGTAGGGTATATAATGACCAGATTGAGACGTGAACAGAGGGATCAATGAATGTTGCTTGGAATGTGGCCTTTGGTCAGCGATGGAGTGTCCCATTGCGCGCACACCGAGAGAGGGGTGGAGGAGTGTGGAGTGGGCCTGAGAGCAAGTCGGACGGGACAACACAGTGTCTCCGAGGAGTGTAAAGAAAGACACACGGGATGAGGCTCGCCGTCAAGGATAAAGAAGACGGGGAGTGGTCGTCGACCACACTGAACAGATATACGGTATGTCAACCTTGTCACTTTTGAGGCACTGTGGCTATTCCAACAAGGCGTTCATCTACATCTACATTTATACTCCGCAACCCACCCAGCGGTGTGTGGCGGAGGGCACTTTATGTGCTACTGTCATTACCTCCCTTTCCTGTTCCATTCGCGTATCGTTCGCGGGAAAAACGACTGCCGGAAAGCCTCCGTGCGCGCTCGAATCTCTCTAATTTTACATTCGTGATCTCCTCCGGAGGTATAAGTAGGGGGAAGCACTATTCGATACCTCATCCAGAAACGCACCCTCTCGGAACCTAGACAGCAAGCTACACCACGTTGCAGAGCGCCTCTCTTGCAGAGTCTGCCACTTGAGTTTGCTAAACATCTCCGTAACGCTATCACGGTTACCAAATAACCCTGTGACGAAACGGGCCACTCTTCTTTGGATCGTCTCTATCTCCTCTGTCAACCCGACCTGGTAGGATCCCACACTGATGAGCAATACTCAAGTATAGGTCGAACGAGTGTTTTGTAAGCCACCTCCTTTGTTGATGGACTACATTTTCTAAGGACTCTCCCAATGAATCTCAACCTGGCACCCGCCTTATCAACAATAAATTTTATATGATCATTCCACCTCAAATCGTTCTGTACGCATACTCCCAGATATTTTTCAGAAGTAACTGCTACCAGTGTTTGTTCCGCTATCATATAACCATACAATAAAGAATCCTTCTTTCTCTGTATTCGCAATTTGTCTATGTTAAGCGTCAGTTGCCACTCGCTGCACCAAGTGCCTATCCGCTGCAGATCTTCCTGCATTTCGCTGTAATTTTCTAATGCTGCAACTTATCTGTATACTACAGCATCATCCGCGAAAAGCCGCAAGGAACTTCCGACACTGGGCTTTAAGTCTCGATACAACAAATGATCAAATTGAAAAGCGCGGTAGAATGGTATGACGAAAGTGTTCCTGTTAGAAGAGCGACGGGAGGGTGAGAAAGCCATTTACTTAAGGACTCTACTAAAAATTTTTGTAAGGGACTAGTACGTTCACTTACATAATACTTAATCTGACGACACGTTGCGGTACAGCGAGCTGACACGCATTTTGCAATGCTATGACAGAGGTAACTTGTTGATGTTGAGGCCAGACAAAGGTGGTACGAATAATTTTGGGAACTGATCGGTCAAAGGGGTGGGTAACTATAAGTAATTGTTTTTTCGCATTAACCTGTAATTTGGATCACTGTGGAACAAATGTCAAGCAGTAAGTAGTATTTGTTTTTAATGAAATTTATCTTCCTTGCCAAATTTTCCAAAAATTATTGTTATTATTATGCTGTATTATAAATTCTATCCCAGATGTCTTAACAGACGTCCGATCATCCTGTTCCCTCTGCTTGTCAGCATTTTCCACGTATTCATTTCCTCTCCAATTCTGCGCAGAACCTTGTCTTATCATCCATCTAATTTACTATCATCCATTTTATTATCCATCTAATTTTCAACACTCATCGTGTAACACCACACCTCAAATGCTTCGTTTCTCTTGTTCCGTTTTTTCTACAATCCATGTTTTACTACCATTATATTTTATTGTATTGTATTGTGTGGAGCTGAGGATCTAGAAACGCAGCCTTCAGTGGTTCACAACCCCACAACAGGCTACAGCAGTCCACTCACCCCACCGCCGCCCCACACCAAACCCAGGGTTATTGTGCGGTTCGGCCCTCAGTGGACCCCTGTCCCCCGGGAACATCTCACACCAGGCGAGTGTAACCCCAAAATTTGCGTGGTGGAGTAATTACGGTGTACGCGTACATGGAGATAGTGTTTGGGCAGCAATCGCCGCCATTGTGTAACTGAGGCGGAATAAGGGGAACCAGCCCGCATTCGCCGAGGCAGATGGAAAACCGCCTTAAAAACCATCCACAGACTGGCCGGCACGCCAGACCTCGACACTAAACCGCCGGGCTTATTCGTTCCGGGGACCGGCACGCCTTCCTGCCCGAACAGCAGAGCGTTAGACCGCACGGTTAACCGGGCGGGCTTCACTACCATACAATGCTACGCTCCAAACGTACATTTTCTGAAATTTCTTCCTCAAATTAAAGCCCATGTTTGATACCAGTAGACTTCTCCTTCAGAAATGCCCTTTTTGACAGCGCTAACCTGCTTTTGATGTCTTCCTGGCTCCGTTAGTCTCGTTATTTTGCTGCCTACCTAGAGTTTCTTAACGTCATCTGCTTCGTGACCATCAATCCGATGTTAAGTTTCTCGATGTTCTCATTTCTGCTACTTACCATTACTTTCGTCTTCCTTCGATTTACTCTCAATCAATTTTCTGTACTCATTAATTAGCCTGTTCATTTCATTCAGCAGACCATGTAATTTTTCTTCACTTTCACTCAGGATAGCAATGTCATCAGCGAATCGTATCATCGATATCCTTTTACCTTGAATTTTAATTCCACTCCTGAACTTTTCTTCTATTTCCATCATTGCTTGTTCGATGTACGTACTGGATAGTAGGGGCGGAAGATTAAATCCCCGTCTTACACTCCTTTTAATCCGAGCGCTTCGTTCTTGGTCATCCACTCTTGGACTCTTGAGTGTCAATAGAGTTTTAAAGTTTCTTTTAGCTTTCAATTTACCACCAATGCGCTCAACTCCCCACAAATGCTATTCTCCACCCCGTTCAATAACCTCGAGAATGTTTCAGGATATTAGCAACCTTTACCCCAGGTTCTTCTGTTGCCTTAAATGATCAGTCCTCTTTGAATACACGAAAAATAGGTTATTTTGTTGATTTTTCAAGTAAAATAAAAAAGTACTGCTGCATGTGGTGATATAGTTTTATTCCTTACAGTTTTCTATCTAAGAAATCATTTTTGTGTCCACATCGGACGCTCCTTGTAATCGCTGCATCAGTTAGAAGGACACCTTGCACCCGGAACATTGGTAATCGCCGAGAATTCCCAGAGACCTGTAACAAAATAATGTCGTGTAAGGAGTTTTAAATAGATTTTTCTTTCAGCATACATAAGATCAATGATAAACATAACTGCTAACAAAATGGTGAAGTGTTGGAAGACTGTCATTTATTTCACCCAAAAAATCGAGACAAAAGCGTGCACCGATAAAAAACCTTGGAAGATTTCGCAAAAACAGTTACGTATTCTGATGTTGCTGATATTGTGGTCTTCAGTCCGAAGACTGGAAGATCGGTTTGACCCAGCTCTCCAAGCTGCTCTATCGTATGCGAGCCTCTTCATCTCCAAATAACTACTGCAACCTCCATCTTTCGGAATTTGCTTTCTGTTTCATCTCTTGGTCTCCCTCTACGATTTTGACCCCCAACATTTCCCTCCGGTACTAAACTGATGACTCATTGATGTCCCAGAACGTCTCCTATCAACCGACCCCTTGTGTTGGTCTCGTCGCGCCACAGATTTCTTGTCTTCATAATTCTACTTGGTACCTCCTCATTAGTTACGTAGATCGACCCATCTGGTCTTCAGCATTCTTCTGTGGCACCACATTTCGAAAGCTTCTTTTCTCTTTTTACCTGAACTGTTTTTCGTCCATGTTTCACTTCCATATATGGCTACACACCAGACAAATAACGTCAGAAAAGACTTCCCAACACTTACATCTATATTCGAGGTTAACAGATTTCTCTTCTTCGGAAATGCTTTTTTTACCATTGTCGGCATCCCTTTTATATACTCTCTACTTCAGCCACCATCAGTTATTTTGCTGCCCAAATATGAAAACTCATCAACGACTTTAAGTATCTCGTTTCCCGATCTGATTCTCTTAGAATCACCGATTTAATTTGAAAACATTCCGTTATACCTGTTTTGCTTTTGTTGGTGATCGCCTTACATCCTCCTTGCAAAACGCTGTCCATTCCGTTCAGCTGCTCTTCCAAGTCCTTTGCTGTTTCTGATAGGACTACAATGACTTCGGCAAATCTCAAAATTTTTATTTCTTCGCCCTGTACTTTATGTTCTACTAGAAATTTTTCTTTGGTTTTCTTTAATGCTTGTTCATTGTACATATTAAATAACATCGGGGATAGGCTACAAACCTGGCTCCCTCCCTTTTCAATCACTGCCCCGTTTTCACGCCCTCGATTCTTATAACTGCCGTCCGGTTTCTGTACAAGTTGTAATTAAACTTTAGCTCCCTGTATTTTATCCCTGCTACCTACATAATTTGAAAGAGAGTGTTCCATTCAACATTATCAAAAGCTTTCTCTAAGTCTACAAATCCAGTGAATGTAGGTTTGCTTTTCCTTAAACTATCTTCTAAGATAAGTCATAGCGTCAGTATTTCCTCGCATGTTTCCGCATTTCTCCAGAATACAAAATGATTTTCCTCGAGGTCGGCTTCTATGTTTTTCCATCCTTGTGTAAAGAATTCAGGATAGAATTTTGCAACCCTGACTTATTAAACTGATATTTCTGTAATTTTCACTCCAGTCACGAACTGCTTCTTTGGAGTTACTACGTTCTTCTTGAAGTCTGATGGTATCTCGGCTGTCTGTCACAAGACTGTCAGTATTTCTGACGGAATATCGTCTATTCCAGGAGCCTTGTTTCAACTCAGATCTTTCACAGCTTTGTTAAATTCTTCCCCAAGTATCATACCTTCCATCTCATCTTCATCTACGCCAACTACCCCATCTGTAAAAGCGCTTTGAATTTAATCTTCCTTGTATAAAAACTCTACACACTCCTTCCACCTTTAAGCTTTCCCTTCTTTATTTATTACTTGTTTAGCATCTGAGCTTCTGAAGTTCATACAGCTGCTTCTCTTTTCTCCAACGGCCTCTTTAATTTTCTTGTAGGCGGTATCTCTCATTCCCCTAGTGAAATATGCTTCTGAATCCTTACATTTGTCCTCTATCATTCGCACATAGCAATTTTGTACTTCGTGTATATCTCATTTTTTAGAAGTTTTGTTCCCTAGCGCCTGCTGCATTTGCTGCATTTTTAAATTCTCTCCATTTATCAATTACATTCATTATCCATGATTTAATCAATTACAATCACTATCCTAGATCTGTATTGTGTCTTATATTTCTAATTATTTTGTCCTCTGCTGCCTTCACTGTTTCATCTCTATTTGTCTTCTGTTGTATTCCTTTCCGCTGTTCTAGTCAACCGTTGCCTGGGCTTTGTGTGTATCTCGGCTAGTATAAAGCGTTCACTATGCTGTTCGCAGTAGCTTACCCGCTTTCCTATTTTCTTATTCATTATTAAACCCACTCCTTCATTACCCCTGTTTTATTTTGTATTTATATCCATTTTTCATCTGATCATAAGTCCTGATCCTCCTGCCACCGAACTTCACTAATTCCCACTATATCTTACTTCAGCCTATGCAGTTCCCTTCTTAAATTTTCTACCATACTTGCCCGATTAAGGGAACTAACATTCCACGCTCCCATTCGTAGAATGCCAGTTCCGTTTTGCTGATAACGACATCCTCCTGAGGAATCCCCGAATGGAGATCCGCATGGGGGACTACTTTACCTCTGGAACATTTTATCCGAGAGAACGCCACCGCAATTTAACCATAAAGTAGAGCTCCATCTCCTCGAGAAAAATTACGGCAGTAATTGCCCCTTGATTGCAGCCATTCGCTGTACCAGCACAGCAAGGCCGTTTTACATGATGTTACAAGGCCATATCAGTCAATCATCCAGACTGATACCCCTGAAACTACGGAAAAGTTTGCTGCCGCTCTTCAAGAACCACACGTTTGTCTGGCCTCTCAACAGATACCTCTCCGCTGTAGTTGTACCTACGGTACCTCAATGCACGCAACCCTACCCACCGACGCCAAGGTCTATGGTTCATATCGGGACGTACGCTGATACAGAATTCCATTTAGAAAGTGCGCTACAGATTAAGGTGAAAATCGTATGTACCGTTCTAAAGTTATGTTTCCCTCCAATTTTTAAAAAAAATACGGTTTCGATAAATATGCATTTAAATATTTGGGTTACATTTTTTTGTCGTTAAGTTAAACGTGTCTACCGGGATAACACAACAATCCTTCCATATGCAAAATAAGGTCCTTGTACACGTTTTTCGTGGCCTTGGTGGTCCTCTGGCCTACTTCAGCAGCTTGTGTCTTCCGCTTTTCTTCCGCTTTTATGCAGAAGTTGTAGAAGTCTGGTCCAATCTCAAGTACGAGCACTTGCATAACGTCCCTAATGCCTGTAAGGCCGTCGTTGATATTACATGCTGCTACATTGGCCACGATGTCCACTATTTTTTTCTGGCTGTAAATAGGTTTCGGAGATACTTTTCGGTAAATCTCCTTTTTACTCGACAACGGCGTTTCTGAAGAATTTGCGATGAAAATTACAATAAAGTACACATCCCAGAGAACATTGTAAGCAAAAAAAGCAATTTTTGAAATTCTGAATTAACAGAAGTCTGGTTTTGCATACAAATTGCTTTAGTTCTAAAAGTGTACCCGTAATAGCTTTGCTTAACAGATCTAAAAATTAAAGAGAATCAGAAAGCTTAGTGTAAAGTTATTTGTTTGCTGTTATGTAAAACATTGTACCAACCATAACGCAGTCCCACTGTGAATGCTCTTCTCCAATGTGGAATGTGTTAGTTGACGCTCGAAGCAGCTGGAAATCGCCCTGGCTACGTCAAACGTTCGGAAGTCGCTACTAATGGTTGTGTTGCCTGGGTTCTCGAGAGTTGTGTAACGATATACCAAAGGTACCTTAAGTACTATCATCACCTGTGGATCTGGTCTCCTCTACCAGAAGTACGAAATTCATCACTACTCGTCCACCTAACCACCTGACTATGATTGGCGTGTCATTGGAAGGGCTAGACACGCTCTATAGGTGAGACATTGCAGGGAGAACTCAGAATGTTACACCCATCCCTCTATTTCTGAGGTGCTGTTTTCCACTTAAACTGAAACTAAACCAGTGAGATTCACTTCACCTGTGGGCAAACATGCTGAGTCCTGTGTCAAGAGGAGGCAAATGCAAAGGAGGAGGGGTTTTTCAATCGTCAACAGTTCAAATGTATGGCAGATGATGGTACCTCGTATGGGAACGGCAGCAAGGCATGAGAATGAACATTAGACGCACCTAGTATTCCTGGGGGCCTCATTCCACATCGCCAAGAGGCTGTTCTGGCAGCCATTGAGATATCAGAGGGGGCAGCCATTGAGATATCAGAGTGCAACCAGTTGCAGATTGTGGCACATGTTGGAACGAACGATGCTGTCGTCTGAGCTCTGAGTTCATACTTGGATCATTCAAGATACTGGCAGAAGAAGTTGAGAACACCAGCCTTACAGAGTTTCAACGAAGTCACAATTTGAAGTGATCGTAACTCTTTTATAGAGGTGGAGCCCCTCCACGCCCACACCGGCGTGATGGCCAACTCAAAAGGTCTACTGCAGTCTCTGCATAAAGGTTAGTCATCACTAAAGTGAGGTATCGCAGTATGTGGGTACTGCGATGTTTCCGTAAGTCTGGTTAAGATTAACCATTAATACGCACTCATCCGGAGATAGATTGGGTCGAAAGGCGAACGAAGGGTAGCGGTATGAAAGGCAAAAGAAAAAAAGTGCCAAGTCAAGAGCCAAGGGAAGAAAAACTTCTGCGATAGGCAGGACGGGTAGTAAGAGCAGTAGCGGATGTCTTTCTGCCTACGACAGGTCATACAAGGGTAGGCTTTGTTAGTAGTGGGTATCATGCATGTCGATACCTTTGACGTTGTGCGGTGCTGTTACTCGGCGACTGCGGCTGGGTGCCGGTGTTGATCTCTCGGTCAGCGTCACCATACCTGTAACACTTAGGTTCATCGTCGTTTTGTATCTGATACGTCATATAACAAATGCACAGGGTAGGGTGATGGCGATTTGTTTGCACGTCAGTGTGCGAGCTCGTCGGTTTCCCTGCTGTAGCCTGTTGGTCGGCTTTAATAGCACCTGGCATATCCAGTCAACGTTACTGATATGTAGGGGCTTGCCGAAGTTTGTCGCTTGTTGGTGTTTATTAGCTCGCCACAGGCGGTAATGCCCAGCGAGTAGCGTCTTTGGCCGCTTATGCTTCCACCTATAGTTTTCCATAGTAGTAGAGTAGTAGAGGGGGTTTTGAGGGCGCACGACAGCAAGGTCTTCAGCGCCCGTTCAGTAACATAATGAGACGGGTGTCAAGAAAAAAAAACTCAGAACATTTACATAAAACGGAACATAAAACACGGGGAACAATCATTGAAAAATAAGTGCTCACCCACACCGAAGCGTGGGATGAAGCAGGGCGTCAGCAGTAAAACATGGACAACACAGGAAGAAAATGGTAGAGGGAGCTAAAACAATGTAGCAGATGGAAATGGCTGGCTGACCGCAAGGAAAAAAGGGAGGAGTCAGCCACTCTGCAATACACTAAAACCTCCAGCATAAAAGTTTAGGCCAGAGTCCAGACACATCACAGAACTTAAAAACCCTAGACACACACGTCTCATCGTTAGCTAAAACACAAGGCAGATCCCCATCAACTTGTGCTTCTGCCCTTGCATCACAGTATGAAATGCAGTCCGTTAAAATGTGCCGGACAGAGATGTGCACACCACAAGCATCACAAAACGGAGGATCCTCCCGCCGTAATAAATTGCTATGCGTCAGAGGACAGTGCCCGATCCGAAGACGTGTGAGGGCCACCTCTTCCCTCCTGAGCAACCGGCAGGAGGAACGCCACGGCCGCGTGGTTGACTTTACCGACCGCAGTTTATTGGCCGTCACCGCCAGCCATTCGTCCTCCCACAACTCCATGCACTTCCTATGGAGTGCAGCGATGACCGACTGCAAGGGGATAGGACACTGGACCACATCCTGCTCTCTGCAGGCCTCCCTGGCAGCCCGATCAGCCTGTTCATTGCCCCATATGCCGACATGACCAGGCACCCAGCAGAAGGATACCTCTTTACCCCGCTGTTGGAGCAAGTACAGTTGATCATGTATCAACTGGACCATCTCCTCAGTCGGGTATAGGTTCTGCAGTGATTGTAAGGCACTAAGAGAATCGGAGCAGAGAAGAAATCGATCGCCCCGAACACGATGCATCTGCTCCAGTGCCTTCAGGATCGCGTGGAGCTCCGCTGCGAAAACGGTATATTCAGCTGGGAGGCGAATCCGGGTGACACGATCAAGGAACACCACAGAACAGCCAAGGAAAGTCTCCTGTTTGGAGCCATCAGTATAAACGACAGTGAAAACGTGATGCACATCTAAAATGTTAAAAAACAGAGATTGGAACGTAAAATCTGGTGTGCCATCTTTCTTAAAATTAGTCAAATCTAAAATAAGTTTGGGTCTCCGGAGGAGCCAAGGTGGAGATCTGCTCCAACCGCGACGTAAAACACGAAGACCAGCCATAGACATCGCACCGAGGCAATCCTGTGCGCGAATCCCATAGGGCTGCGTCGCACGTTGCCGGTAATGAAACAATAGGGCCAGAGGAGGCTGAGCAACGGTATGGTATGCAGGGGTGTATGGTGTGGACAAAGTTTTATACGCCTGGCGCACTGTAAGTAGCAGTCGCCGCATATGAAGTGGCGGTTCACCAGCCTCTGCACAGAGGCTTGGTATGGGGCTAGTTCGGAATGCCCCAGTGGCCAACCGAAGCCCTTCATCGTGCACAACGTCCAATAACTTTAAGTAAGAAGGCCTCGCAGACCCATACACCGTGCACCCATAATCGAGCCGAGATCGCACAAACGCCCTGTAAAACTGGAGCAGACAAGCCCTGCCAGCTCCCCATGTACTGTGGCTAAGACATTTTAAAATACTTAAAGCCTTAAGTGACCGCCGTTTCAGTTCTTTAAGATTAACCACGTGAGCTTCGAGTCAAAAATGAGTCCCAGAAATCTCACCGTGTCTTTAAAAGTAAGAATAGTGTCCCTCATCCTCAACTCAGGAAAGGTTAAAATCGAACGAGAACGGTTCAAAAGAACACATACCGACTTCTCGGTGGAAAACTTAAAACCACTCTTCTGCGCCCAGTCATCCAAACGCCTAATCGTAAGTTGCAACTGACGAGTTGTCGTTGCAAGGCTTGAAGAAGAGCAGAACAAAGAGAAATCATCCACAAACAAAGAACAATGGACAGGACTTTTCACTATGGACGTAATGCTATTAATAGCGATGGCAAAGAGAGTCACACTTAAAACGCTACCCTGAGGGACTCCGTTCCCCTGCTCAAAGCGATCAGACAGGACGTCACCAATTCGGTATCTAAAATATCGTGGCGAGAGGAAAGACTGAATAAAAAGAGGAAGACAACCACGAAAACCCCATTCGTGAAGCTGCTCCAGGATGAGACGCCTCCAAGTGGTATCGTAGGCCTTCTCGATGTCGAAAAATACACCTAGATGGTGATGACGGCGTAGGAAAGCTTGTTGTATAGCCGCCTCCAGGAGGGCAAGGTTATCGAAGGTGGAACGAAACCTCCTGAACCCACACTGAAAGCGACTAAGGAGTTGCCGGGATTCTAACATCCAGACAAGGCGGCGGTTGACCATCCGCTCCAAGGTCTTCCCTATGCAACTAGTGAGGGCAATACTACGGTAGCTACTTGGGTTCGTGCGGTCTTTCCCAGGTTTTAAAAAAGGGATTAAAACTGCCTCCCGCCACGCGTCAGGTAAGTGACCCGACGCCCAAATGTCATTAAAAAGTGAGAGGAGGAGTTCTCTGTTGCGCATTGTGAGGTGCCATAGCATACTGTAATGGATCCTGTCGTGACCAGGGGATGTGTCACGACCTCCAGACAATGCAGAATCCAGCTCCCACATAGAAAATGGGCAGTTGTAAACTTCATGAGAGGTGGACTGGAAGTTCAGACTACATCTCTCAGCAACCGCTCTATGGCGCTGGAAACCTGGATCCTGACTGGTCGTTGCAGTAACTGTGGCAAAATACGCTGCCATAGTCTGGGAAATGTCTCGCGGATCCGTGTGGAGAGTGCCGTTAGTCATTACAGCAGCTATGGGGCACCTCCCTCCTCTGCCAGAAATTCTCCTGATGGTCTCCCAAACAATGGAACTTTTGGTGGAACGATTAATGGTGTTCAGGAACGTTTGCCACGACCTCTTCTTGCTCTCACGAATAATGCGGCGACATCTTGCCCTAGCCACCCGAAAGGCCGACACTTGAACCGACGCAGAGCCGCACGCCTGGTCCTGATCGCAGAGCGGCATTCGGCACTCCACCAAGGCACAGGTGGCCTCTTCCGGTGGCCTGTGGACTGCGGAATGGATGCTGCAGCGGCGTGGTGGACCGTTTTGGTAATATGATCCACCCACACCTCAACATTCGCACAGTGTTCGAATTGGGCCAACTGGCTATAAAGTGTCCAGTCAGCTCCACTGAGCACCCATCGTGGTGGTCTCCTTTCGGGCCCCACGCCATCTGGCAGGTGAATCCAGATTGCACTGCCGTGCAAGTCAGCAACCACTTCCCAGTGAGCACTGGCGGCAAGAGCTGGAGAGCAAAGCGAGAGATCAATGGCAGAGAACGACCCAGTCGTCGTGCAGAAATGGGTACTCTGTCCTCCATTGAGCAAGTAGGCACAGGATGACAGGAGAAGCCTCTCAATCGCTCTACCCCTGGGGCAGGTAATTGCAGAGCCCCAAAGCGCATTCTGGGCATTAAAATCACCACAAATAATGAATGGCTGGGGGAGCTGTGTAAGAAGGTCGGTGAGGGCCGCTTCATCAAGAGCATCATGTGGGGGCAAGTAAAGTGAACATACAGTCAATGGATGACGCACGTGCACGGACACAGCGACGGCCTGTAAAGTCGTCGTAAGTGAGAGAGACGAGGAGTGGTAGTCCGTCCTGACGAAAATACCTACGCCTCCTCTAGCTCTCTCTCCACACAGGTCGTCCTTTTTGTGGAGTGTATAGCCTCGTATCTCAGGGGAGTATGATGGATGGAAATACGTCTCCTGGAGACAGAGACACAGTAAGGATGAAAGGATTGTTCGAGTGTCTCTATTTCCTGTATAGTCGTGTGGCGCGTTTTTTGAATACTTCCTTGAGGGTTTCGAGGCGGTATTCATTGTGAAGATCCACGGCGTGTGTGTAGCGTGGAGCGTTGCCAATGATGCGTAGAAATTTGTTGTGTATCATCTGCAGGCGGCTCAGGCGTGTAGGAGCAGCATAGTCTCAGACGGGAGCTGCGTACGCTCAGTGTTCCTTCCCTGTTGAGTCATTGAATAGAGTTATTTGAGCCTCGCGTGCGCTCTGTTGGAAACGTATTCGGTGTGGTCGCCCTATGTAAGCTTCCGGTCCAGCTAGACACCAACGTTTCTCTCGGAAACGTATTGGGCGTGTATGTGGTGTTAACTGTCTACAGTGTTGATGTCTGCGCAGTAGTTTTGGTCTGCGTATGAGCAGAACTGCTTCGCACTTGTCGACGTTTACTTCAATACGCCATCGTTCCACCCAAGGCTATGCAGTTCTGAGTGCCATCTGTATTCGTGAATTAATCTTCGACGGTTCCCAAACTTGCGCAAGGATGGCTGTGTCATCCGCGTAGATGGCTAACGTAGTGTTTTGTGTTGCTGGCTATGCAGTTATGAGTGCCATCTGTATTCGTGAATTAATCTTCGACTGTTCCCAAACTTGCGCAAGGATGGCTGTGTCATCCGCGTAGATGGCTAACGTAGTGTTTTGTGTTGCTGGGAAGTCGTTAATGTAAAGGTTGAACAACATGGGCCCTAGGATGCTTCCCTGGGGAACTCCAGCTTGGATACAGTGTTGTGTCGATTGTTTTCCCTGCACGTCGGTATTGAAACATCTGTTCGTGGGATATGAGTGTATGAGACGTACGAGTCGGCACGGGAAACCAGCTCCGCTTAGTTTGTATATAAGGCCATTGTGCCAAAGAGCCTCGAATGATTTTTCTATGTCTAGGAACACGGTCCCCGTGGCTTTGTTCATGTTTTAGCAGTGTGTTATATGTTCGCCTACGCGGAGGAGTTGTTGTGTTGTTGAGTAGTGATTCCTAAAGCCGAACTGCTCCGGTCTTGGCGATGCATTGCCTAGTGATGCGTCTTAGTATTACCTTCTCAACAATCTTGCTGAGCTAGCACAGCAGACTGATGGGTCGGTAATTTTGTAGGAGGGAGTGGTCTTTCCCTGGCTTCCTGAACATCAGGACCTTGGCCGCCTTCCAAAAGTCAGGGAAGTGTTGGTGTTTTAAGATGGCATTCGTTATGTGTGCAAGGTATTCTACGGTTCTATCCGTGGACTCCTGGAGGACACGGTTTTGAATGCCATCAGGACCAGGGGATTTCCTATCGTTGGTACGCTTGGCTCTTTGGTTCTCCGTGGAATATCTGAACAAACTGAAAACTACCGATCCCTCTAAAGGGGCGCCACACATCATAGGTTGCAGCCCAGATTGCTGACGGTGTGTGGGATCCACACAGGTCTTTCTTAAACCATACGACTCTCCGTCCAGCCCAGACAACAATAAGCTGTAGAGGACACGAAAAAATTAGTATCGGGTCCAAAGATATGCCCCTTACAGGCGAGAGTGATCAGCTATCGAAACAATCGCAGTAAAGCACTTGTAAAAAGTACAGGAGATCATGCAATACTAGGTGCAGAAAGTTGGTTAAGATCCGACACTGGAACAGTGAGATTTTTTGGGAAAATCTGTTGGAATATCGAACGCATACATACAGACTGAAGCGACGACTAAAACTTTGTACCAAGACTGGAAATCTGACCTGGCATTGGTACAAATTTTTCTTTCATCGCTTCAGTCTGCATATATGCGTCATAGATGTTGGAGACCTGAAAAGATCTCTAGAATCAGATAGCTTCATTTGATATATCGAACTGTTAGGATAATGACAAAAGAAGTTGATTTATTGGTCGCAGTAGACAAGAAATTCAAGTCGACTGAAATAGAAATTGAAACTGCGTACGAGGCTGTCTGGGCAAGACCCAGTAACAAATGTGGACATAAACTTATAACAGATCGTTCTGTCGACCATGAGACTCACCTCCACATGTAACCGAAAACTTTAAAGAAAACCTAAGAAACCTAAGTTCACTTGTACGTAAGTTCCCCAATCATACTGGCATCATCGGAGGAGACTTTGATAATTGAACAGTCAACTGAGAGAATTGCAGTTTTGTAGGTAATGCGGGTGAAACAGGTCTTGCGATAGGTTAGTAAATGACTTCTTTGAGAACTGGCCATAACAGATTGTTCGTAAGTCTACTCATGATGGAAATGTGTCAAATCTAATAGCAACAAAGAGACCTGACGGCTTGGAGGTTGTCTGCGTTAAAACGGTTGTCAGTGAATGTGGTTATCAAAGCACAAACCGCAACTAAAACAAGTAAAAGGATTTAATGTTCAGAAAGCTAGAAAAAAGGCAGTAGTATCGTATCTCAACAAGAAAAGTTAAATATTTAGCTCTGGAGAGGAGCATGTAGAAAAACTGTGTGTCATCCGTAGAGGAGTGTATAGAAAAAGCCTTAGAAGAATAGTTGACCATGCGTTTCCAGGACATGTAGCTGCTACAGTTCATGATGGGAGTGACTCTTCATGGTATAAAGGCACTGCAATGAATCTTCTAAAGAAATAGAGACTACTGCACCGCAATCGTAAAATAACTCATAGGCTCTATATAGCAAGATGCTGAATGCAACGCTTTTGGCTGTTAAGAGGACAGTGCGTGTAGTCTTCAACGACTTCCGTGGCAGAATATTATCGAAGAATGATTCACAAAAGGCAAATAATTTTTGTTCATATTAAAGGCTCTTTCTAGTATCAAAGTTAGTGTCCAGACATTCATCTAAGAGACACAGACAGGCTTATTGAACGTATACGGAAAAAGGCAGCACAAATGACCATAGGTTCGTTTGATTTAAGGGAGACAGACAGCGACATGCTTCAAAAAACGGCAAACGTTTGAAGAAAGACGCAAACTATCAAGAGAAAGTCTGCCTGCAAAGTTTCAAGCACCAGCTTTAAATGAAGAATCCAATAATTACGTGAAGTAGCCCCAATAATTACTACAATGGGAAGTACCCTTCACCATGCACTTTGTTTGCAGAGCACTAATATTCAAGTAGACGAGAACGGATATCAGTGATAAGTTTCGCTCTTGACGTTGTTACTGTCAGTGAAAATGAGAATTCCATGATTTGTTGGTGGAATGGTCTGATGAGTATACACAGTGGATTAAGAGAAAACCAAATAGAGACGACACTAACGATGAGTAGCAGAAATGAGATAATCGATAAACGTAATCTCCAAAATTTGGGTAAAACGAAATAGAAGAAGGCGAGTAATCCTGCTACAATATTGAGGTTATTCAGTCCAGTTGTCAATCGTGTGATTATGTTTGGGGACAGCATTCTCCCATTTTCAAGTGCTAAAAACAAGGAAACCAGATAGAACAGTCGTCTTAAACCGACGGACATGTAAGGTTTACAGACATCCTGAGTTACAACACTCCTTAAAAAAAATTATGCTGTCAGGCCTCGTCACAACTTAAATACAATCTGCACAAGTGCATGGTCAACTCAAAGCAGTACATGAAACATCACAAGCCGGTGCGTCCAACGTTCTCGAGGTATAATTGCAAACTGAAAGCCGCTACCATCACCTACAACGATGATACTTACTCAACGCCTAATGCTCAACACGGACACTATTTTCTGTCGTAAAACCTTTGAGAAATGGCTGTATGGTCCTAGTCCATTCTAACTTAACACTACTTCTACGCTGCAGTCTGAACGGAAATAGCATGCGTATATACTGCTACACTAGGTAAAATATGTTGATGGCTGGTTCTTAAGCAGGATGTGCTCAAAAATGCCCTTCAGGGACTTCCGTCCTCTCATTTAAAACGCCGACGCACTCCTCTCAAGGTACAATAAATTTCTAGCTCCTCTAAATTTGATAGTAACCATCCTTCTGCTTCAACGTGCTACACCCTCATGCTTTCCGTTATATCGCCTAACGAAAGCTGCCCACTCTTGAGATGCTTTGCTACACCTGACGATCCGTTCTCTCTAGTATTACGCTCTTTAAAATTCTGTCCCGTCTGCCCCACATATCTCGCTTCACAATCCTCACATTTTGCTTCACACACTACGAATTTCCTCATCCAGTTCTCATCTGTATCGATCTTATGTCACAGCCTATATCCTGATTTGTTGTCCATCTTGAAAGTATTTCTAACCCCTTTCTTGACTAAACAGCCTCGCTAATTCATGTGAGATGGTCACCCAGTACCTCATGACTCTATATTTGTCTGGATTTTTATGATTTTGCTGTTTACTGTGCCTAATTACTACATAAGACTGATATATCAAACCCACAAAAAACCATTTTCAACCGCTATTAGGCTAATGGTTTTCAGTTCCCATATTTTTGTCTTCCGGATTTAGAGGTATGGAATCAACGCTGTGTGCCGCATTTTTTTTAAAATACTGCTGTATATTTATGAGTTTGGCACAATAACCACCCCTGTGAATGTGGGCTTCCAAAAATCCTTATCTCGAGCTTGTTATTCTTATCTCGATCCTCAGGCGCTGATAATTCAAGATTCAAGGTCGCTCATGCTCTAGCGTAAAAACTACTTATGCATCTTATTGAAGTCCTTTATTTATTTCTTCCTCGGACCCTTGATATACTATGAAAGTATCATTAACATATCTTCTTTACATATGTATTTTGTCAACGTACTCAACATTTGCCTTTAAAAAAGCTGTTTTGTACTTATTCAAGAAGATGTCTGTTATCTGCCCTGATAATGCACATTCCATTGCTAAACTGTTATCCTACACGTAAAAAGTACCATTAAATTTAAAATAACGGAACGGTAAAAGAAATCTTTAATAACCTCATAAATTTATCAATTTTGACGTCAAATATCCTACCATGCTCATGGAAGTGGTTTACTATAATGTCTATCGTTCCTCCCCTGGCACAGATGTGTACAGATTAGTTACGTCTAATGGGGCCAACCTTGCACCGTTACATAGGTTGCTTTCCTGTATCAGTTGAGCTACCTCCTTACTATTTTTGACTGAAAATGTTCAATTATAAGTATATCAGTTTCGAAGCATCTCACTTAATCGTTTCATTAATCTTGCTCCAGATCCTCTTCTTCCATTCACCATAGGCTGTACCGGTTCCCCTTCTTGACGGGTCTTTATACTACAGTCCAAATATGGAGCCTGTGGATTCCTATAAACCTATTTATTTTTTGGTAAACAAAAACTTAGTTTCTTTCAAACGTTTCGTAAGCCCTGCTTGATACCTGCTACTAGAGTCACGTATAGATTCTACTATTCCCTTTTCTATGAAAAAATTGTGGAATTTATCTACGTAATCATGTTTTTTAATGATAATGGCTGTGTTCCCCTTGTCCCCTCTCAGCCCAGTGTATCATTTTCTTCCAACTTCCGAGTTACCTGTTTTAATACCTTCGATTCTCTGCTCTCCCTCCCAACTGA
The DNA here is from genome assembly GCF_023864345.2 of Schistocerca serialis cubense. NCBI lineage: Eukaryota > Metazoa > Arthropoda > Insecta > Orthoptera > Acrididae > Schistocerca > Schistocerca serialis. Next base: position 172,854,076 of record NC_064642.1, read on the forward strand.
TAATTCTTTTTGAATTATTTTATTTGTCTTACATGTTCCTCCCTCAGCATTTTTAAACTATGGGCAATAGTTTTGGTTTTCGCCACTAGTTTATGGATGTTTTTCGTCCTTGGTGTTGGCGGAACATTGTATTTTAAATCTTTATGTAAAAGAGCCGTTTCCTCATTGGAGAACTCTACGTTAGTATAATTTTTAACGCTTGGCTAAAATGTTTCATTGTTCACATCGCACGCGTCTACTCTACTTGTAACGTCACCGTTCTTTGTTGCCAAATCTGATAAGTTCTTTTCACCTGCCTTAATTATCACCTCTTTCGTTTTAAAAACCAACTCGCTGATATCGTTATATAATTCGTCAAACTGAACTCCGACAGTGCCTTGGATAGCCGGAAATGTACTTTGTACAACTTCTCGCCTACTATGGATTTCTTCATGTACAATTTTGCAAACTCTCTCTCTACCCACAGATTAAAAATCTTTGTTTAACTTATTCGTTAAATTGTTTTTTAAATTTAACTTGAAGCCCTTCGTCTCGTATTAGGGGATTTCGTCGCTTTCTGTAGATCGTTCATTAAAACTGATGCGCTGGATAACTTTCGTAAGTTTCATACGAAGAGTACAGTATCTGTGTATGCCTTCTTGTGTTTCCTTGTTGGGGATTATAATTTTCAAACCTTGCAAAAGCTCCATCCTCTTGTTTCCTTGTTTGTTCGTACACATAGCTGTGTGCTCTCCTTTGCCAACTTTCTCATCTGAGAGTAGCACTTGCAAATTACGTCCTCAATTATTTGCTGGATGTATTCCAGTCTCTGTCTTCCTCTTCAGTTCTTACCTTCTAAAACTACCTATAGTACCTTAGAAGCTATTTCCTGATGTCTTAACACATTTCCTATCGTACTATCCCTTCCTCTGTTTTCATTATAAACCATTCTTCGCCTATTCCGTGGAAAACCTCATTTCTTACTTACTTGTGGTTACCAATACTGATATAAAGTTCTCATTTCTGCTACTTATTATTACTTTTGCCTCTCTTCGATTTACTCTCATTGACCTGTTAATTCCATTCAACAGATCCTGTAATTCTCCTTCATTTTCGCTGAGGCTAGCAATATAATCGGTGAAACTTATCACTGACATCCTTTCCTCATGAATTCTAATTCCACTCTTGAACCTTTCTTTTATTTCCATCATTGCTTCTTCGAGGTGTAGATTGAAAAGTAGATGTGAAAGACTGCATCCCTGTTTGATATCCTGAAACATTGCGAAACTGACTGTTTCATCGACTTTCACGGTATCGATATTTCATCTGCAAATTATGTAGAGTGATACATAGATCGAATTAATTTGATGTGAAAATTCTGGTTGTAAAAGATGACTCCACCACCAAGCAGAACAGCAGTCGCTGAAGGCTGTTGCGTGTACTGGACAGGATGAGGAGGAGGCCCTCCAAGCTGACACAGTGTGGAAAGCACGTAACGCCAGACGGCCACACATTAATGATTCGAATTCTACGTGACATGATCACCGCCCCCAAGTTCCTAAAGCGTTTTACTGTAGCGAGGGTATTATAAGGTACAGGAAAGGTCCCGGAAGGCAGGCAACTATGAACTTGGGCAGAGAATTCATATGGGTATTTAGGGTTATACGCTCTGGGCAGGACACGGCTGGCAAGATGTGAGCATTCTCTAAGTGTGAGACTGCAACTTTCCTGTCCCAAAAATACCTGTAACTGGCACCTCACATATATAAAGGGATAGAAATGTTAGGAGGGTCATAGGAAATAAGATGCTGTAACACGACAATGCGCTCCTTTGAGGAACCGACAGGACAGAGCCAAAACAAATTCCTGTCCTTACCTGTAAGCCTCTGGGCACAGAAACTGTGGGAATTTCATTGATCAGCCTGGTCTGGCGTAGTAGCTTGGTAACACTTGTCATCGGATGACTGCTTGTGAGAGGCTAGGATCGGCTCTCAAAGTAGGGGCGACTGTTACGAGGGAAGACAGGAGGAAGTAAGGAGATTTTGTACGTTGATAATGAGAGAAACGCTTCGAATTCTGGTAGCAAAATTAGATTGGAGAAGTAGTCATTTCATTTTGCAGCCCCAACACGAGAGTGATGAAAAGTTTGCATTAGATAACTTTTCGGGATCCACAGGCATACTATCCAATATAGTGGTCACCGAAAACAGCACAGGTAGCCAACATAACAACACTGTTAAAAATGGTAATGTCTGCAGTTGGCTTCCACATGTGTAGGTCGCAATGTACTCAGTAAACGTCAGAGTGTTAGTGAATAGGAGGAAGACGCCCTTCTGGCATAGATAATTTAAGAAATAAATTTTGTGAATCTTTGTTGTTAGATCACGGAAACGGATCAGAGTGCTAATAATGTAATAACACATCTGTCGGTTCCTTGTCTCGAATCTCCGCCAAACTTACTTACTTGCAACAGTTTCATGTTCTTTTGATAATTTTTCAGTGAATAGGATGTTATTAAACATGTTCGTGTTACACTTAAGTGCAACTACTGCACTCATTTTGTGTGAGGGTTATAATAAACAATAAAACTTACGGTAACTTTGACTTTCATTACATACGTATATTACATGGTCACAAAATTAAATTACAGTGCCACTATTCCACCACAATTTTGAAACCTGTAGAGCCATAATTCAGCGTTAATTAAAATCCTTATGTAACAAATGATAGTTTAGAGTCTGCATTGGGCATTTACGAGTATGTATTGATACAGGCAGTGCAATCTTTCTTAATCTTAGCACTTCGTTCTTGGCCTTCCAGTCTTATTGTTCCCTCTTGGTTCTTGGACATATTGAATATTATTCGTATTTTCCTATAGCTTATCGTACTAAGACTCTACATACACTGTGGTCCTATATGCAGTAGAGTGCCTATCCGTAACCAGGGCCAGTATGAATCTTTGAATTACAAGAAAAAAATTCTTTCCAAAGACAGGGTGACCACATGCTGTGCTGGTGGCCATAGAAGGCTAGTCATCTTCCATACGGTGTCCTGTAAGATGTTCAAAGTAGTCAACAATGGTAAAACCGCTGGATACCGGTAGAGCGCGCAAACTGAGAAAGACCTTGCAGAACGTAATATTAGCCAAGACTTCATAAATAACAGACGTGATTACCATTTGTCTATTGAAACCGAACCCTTCCAGACATCCCTTACAGAAGTTAATCACAGTGAGGAAATGGTCCAAGGACGAAAGATACAGTTCAGCAGGGAAATGAAGGAATACTGTGTAATAGGAAACATCCGGGTGCTAACACGGAAATAGCTGCTTAACTTAATCAAGAACACCAGAATTGGCAGACGACAAATTCGACACGGTTCGTGGATCGACAAGTAGAGCCAGCAAACCACTTCAAGTTCTGTAAGGATAGACAGAAAGCGAAAGATTGTCCATTAGGGGAGCAACAGTGGAAAGTCTGACTTATCGAATGCAGGTGAAATGAAATTAAGTACATGACATATGAAGCTCTATAATATTCAGACGTATGTTTCTCAAATTCCGTAATTACTTATACTAAAACAGGGTGCTGTTGTAAGCAAATTGTTACTATTATATTGAAAAATATACTTCATTGTAAGAAAACCGTTTAGTACTAATATGTTAAAAGGTTTGTTTCGTTTTATTATAATTATTAAAACTGCAGGCATCTGTGGCATGTTCACATGCTGAGACTGGGTGCGATGGCAAATTATATTTGGCTGCGACGGGAGTCAGACAGTGTTAAGGTTTGAGACAGTTCCCCTTTCTAGACAGTGGGTTCTCGCATGCCACGATTGTAGTTTTGTTTTCTGTGGTACAGTTCCATCACACGTATCGTATCATTGCTGGCTGTCTAAAGGCGAATGTTCTGGCTAAGCTACATTCTCTCGCTGGAATCGCTCCTCCTGACATTCGGTGAGATTTGCACCCACAGAAGAGAAGATGAAAGCTATAATTATGTCCATTTTGAAGGATGATTTGAGGTTTCACAACAACGAAATACTTTCCAAAATGTTAACGGGAAGATAGTAGTTTTATCAGTATTAGTAAATAGCTAGCGAAAATTTGTGAAGTTTGAGTTTGTCCAGTACAACAAAGGAAGAAATTGAATTTTGATCAGTCCTTCACTGATCATTAAGCCTTTACTTTACAGCATTTACATCGAAGTTACAATGAAACGAAATATGGATTTTGAGTAACTAAATATGGGGAAGATGTAAAACTGTTGAAATTTGTAGTGTTAGCCAACTTTCATAATTATCTTCGAAAGGCCATAGAAGTTTAAACAGGGACTATATGTATATAAACTCTGTATGCAGTGGTGCAATAATAAATCTTGACTTCTGGAAAAAATAATAGTACACCTGGAAAGACGACTTCGATTTTGATCCGATGACAACGTATACGGGATAGTAGATGTGCTGATAATGGTTTCAAAGTCCAGAACGAGATTTTCACTCTGCAACGGAGTGTGTGCTGATATTAAACTTCCTGGCAGACTAAAATTGTGTGCCGTTTGCCTTTCGAGGGCAAGTGCTCTAACAACTGAGATCCCCAACACTTGGGGAGCTCAATTGTTAGAGCACTTGCCCGCGAAAGGTAAAGGTCACGAGTTCGAGTCTCGGTTCGGCACACAGTTTTAATCCGCCAGGAAGTTGCGGTTTCAAAGTCGTCCGCCAATAGATAGCGTAGTGACTTAGCCACTAGTGGTCCATCTGTGTCTGCCGTCTAACAAGAAATGCTCATATCCAGACTACTCAAGGTGTTGCAAACGTGTGATGCAATCAGGCAACCATGCCAAGGAGACATTCATTCTTTTTATAGCCAACTAAGCGAGTTTCAAAGGTGTCATATTGTGGCCTATCAAGTTGAAGGATAGTCCTTTCGGAGCATTGCCTTACAGTTTGAACGTGCTGCGTTGTTTTGCGACGATGCACGTATCAGTGGTCACGTGAACATTTTCACACCCGTATACGAGGTTCTGGACGTCCCGGTGGCATAGACGTCTTCCAAGATCGTCACATTTTAAGGGCATCAGTGGCAGACCGTACAACTACCTCAGCACAGATACAATGGCTTGTGAGCCCAGACGTGTCAACATGAACTGTTGCGAACCGGTTACTGGCAGTGAGACTATAGGCATGCGTACCTCCAGCCCGTCTTCCATTCACGCCACGGCATCAAGTGGACGGCTCTACTGGTGCCGTCAGAAGGTCACTTGGAATGGCGTTCCATGATCTTCAGCGACGAAAGTAGATTCTGCCTGCACGGAAGTGATGGTCGTAAGACGTAGACCTGTTGAGAGCTGTCTCATAAAGGGCATTGTCAAAGACACACTGGGCCCACCCTTGGCCTTATGGTCCGGTGTGTGATAAGCTACAGCTCACGTACACTTTTGATGTTTCTTGAGGGGACGCTAACCAGCGCTCGGTACGTATACAATGTTGGGATTCTTGCAACGGGAAGGTGATGTGTTGTTGCAGAAGGATAACACTCGTCCGCATACTTTCCGTGGAATTCTGGGTGATCTATAAGACGCGCAGCAACTTCCCTGGCCAGCACGTCACCACACTTGTCTCTAGTTGGACACGTGTGGCATATTACACTACGAGAAGTGACTCGTCCGAGTCGACAACCAACGACTCTCACAGAACTACGTGAATAGGTCGAACAGACGCCGCATAACGCTTCTCAGGACAGTATTCGCCATGTGTACAATGGCTGCATGGAAGAATCTATGCCTGCATTGCCGCTCGTGGGGACTATACCACGTACTTATAATGGTATTTCAGCAAGGGTCGATACCTGTTACTTCGTTACTTCAGAACCGCTTGTGTAAATGTAATCATTTCATGTACTCCATACGCAATGGTTCGACAGTAAAGTTTGAGTAAATTGTAGCATCTGAAAGAGCTTGAAATTTTATACCGGGAGTACGAATATAATAAACGAATAGAAAAAACAGTAAATCAAAATAAAATTGAAACATTGATACGCAATACAGTCTAGTACAAGGAAACGTAAATGTGGCGGAAAGAATGTTAAACAAGTAACCAAAAAAATCAAATGGCTCTAAGCATTGTGGGACTTAACATCTGAGGTCATCAGTCCCCTAGAACTTAGAACTACTTAAACCTAATTAACCTAAGGACATCACACACATCCATGCCCGAGGCAGGATTCGAACCTGTGACCGGTGCGGTCGCACGGTTCCGGACTGAAGCGCCTAGAACCGCTAGGCCACAACGGCCGGCGAACAAGTAACCAGATCTAAGTAACAGTATAGCATAATCAATGGGAATTTTAGAACTTGCAAGGAGTAAAAAACTGAGAATAAAAATTTCAGAAAGCCAAAGTCGCTCTAAATCTTTATTTCCCTAACCAGTTTCGGTAGACCACATTTCCATCTTCGGAAAGAACTTGACAGCGAAATAGATTTACAGATCAAGTATAACAATGTAAAAAATCATTTGTCCATACATTTGGAAAAGTAACATACCTTAAGCTCTACAAATTTACGTAATGTACATCTCTCCCACGTGTCGCCTCACATCACTAATACGCTTGCGAAGATCACGAAAACCACATGATACGGGCATGTCAAATCTACGCAAATCGATTTCTAATTTTACTACCAAAGTGCAACCTTCTGAACTTATGGAGTTGTTGTTGTATATACTCTGCCTCTTAGTCTGTAGTCGACTGTTGCGTGAGCGTGAGCATTTGTCCGCAGCGGTTTCTTCTCATTTTTCATTCTGTCGCCATCATTATAAAATGGTGAATACAGGTGTCCAATAATTCGATCTCTTCTGTTCTGTGGAAGACTTCTGAATTAGTCTTTCTGTCTATTCTAAGCACATACCACACACGGAGGTGAATTTGTAGAGCATATATTATGTTATTTTCCCAAGTTTATGGACAATTATTTTAGTACATCGTTATACTTGACTTTTAAGCCTGTTTCCCTGTCAACTACTGTCTCTACACTGCAGATCCGAAGATAGTAACATAGTGTTTCCGAAACCGGTTATCGAAATAAATACTTCACTACCGATCTTGGCTTCTTAAAGCTTTTCTTCGAGTTTGGTACACTGCAGGTCGCCCCCATTTTGGCACAATGTAAGGAATATATAATATTGCAAGGAGACTAAATGCGGTACTCCTCTTGCTAAATGTCTTTTAATAAAGGAAAACCACTACTAACATCGAAAAATATTAAACATCGCACGGACAGACAAGTGAGTAAAGCATAAGTCTGCTAGAACACAGGAGAGGAAAGATCGAGTTATTGGACAGCTGAGAGGAAAGATCGAGTTATTGGACAGCTGTGTTCACATCATCCTTTCATCACAAAAACAAGGAAACTGACAAGAAATCCTGCGTAATTAGACTGTAATGAGATCAAGGCCACAGTACACCCAGCTCACTACACAAGCTCTCAACGTAACAGGGGACATAGCGGGAAGGCGGGATTTGCTAACGAAAAATCTACAGATCTAGCAAATTTTGAAGAAAAAGAAGACGACCCTCGTAACGGCTGTTTCCGGAAGTGTGAGCTGTTTTCAGGGGATGCATAAAATATATTTCTAAACCTTCAACCATTCTTAGACCAGGAGACAGTTTATAAGATGTAACTGGCTTTCTTGTTGGTGTGAACTACTTTAATCAGTAACGCAGTTTAAATACTTAACTACGAGTCTTTCATGCTCCCAAGTACAGAGAGCATTCCGTGTTGTTGAGATCCGTTGAGAACAACAGGCGTATTGCGAAAGAAGAAAAGAGTAACGTGTACCAAGCACCGGAATAAACTCTACAGTTGTAAATGAAAAGCATTAAACTGTGGATATTCTACGGTATTAATTTATTTCGTGAAATGGTTTTCGGCTTACAAGGCATTCTACAGACTTATTATTATCTTTGATTATCTTTGAGAACGTAATGGGAAGTATATCAAAATAATAATAAATAAATATAAATTGTACAAATCTGAACATCGGAAACACTTAATACCGAAAATAAAAAGCGTGTGTGTGTGTGTGTGTGTGTGTGTGTGTGTGTGTGTGTGTGTGTGTGTGTGTGTGTGTGTGTGTGTCTATGTCTGTACGCGCAAATGAGTGAAAGAGGAGTAGGAGAACATTATGAAAGAATTACACTAAACAGAAGTACATTTGATAAAACAATCTTATAGCCCAAACAACAATTTAAATTACCAGTCACGATAAAATAAAATTACTACAAGTTTATTGATTAATATTTTGCAGGGGTATTACAGAAACATACGAAAAGATATAATTGACAATTCCAAATGGAAAAACATATAAATACATATCAATGATATGAAGAATTTCTCTTATTGTAGAGAACATGTGCATACAATAAGAGAACGAAATATATGCTGTACAAAGCCAGTCAGAATTAAATAAGAGATATGAGACAAAAGCAGGGCAATAGAATGAAGCAGAAATTTAAGGGAATTTGAGTAAACAGTTAGAAGCCTTGGCAATGGGATCCCCACTTACGAGGGGACCGCGCCTACACGTTATCACCGACTTCGTCCAAATTTATGATACATCTAGGTTTCGGACCGAAATAAAAGAGACGGAAGTGGGAGTTCCATATGGCCAAGCGCTTAGAAAGAATAGCATTTTCGGTGTGGGGCCGATGAGGCATGAGTCACTTATGGAAACGTGGTTTCCAAGGAGCAGCAGCGGCTGGCGCAACGGGCGTAGCGGGTAAAGTACGGTAATGCGAGGTTCGTCGGTTCCAGTCCCTATGGGAAAATTTCTTTTCATTTTTATTTTGGTTGCACTGCGAATAAATCGACATAATGCTGAATATATTCTATCTGATATGATTAAACCCTATTTGCAGGAGAACAAATTTCTTAATTGTCTCATGGGGGAGACAAAGAAATCCACGATTATACGACGATATTTTCTAAGATGAAGAAATAGTGCCGCAGAGCCAAGTTAAAGTGATTCTCCCCACATCCTTACCACTAGTCCAACCATGCGATGTTTATTTCTGTCGTCAGTTACAGAATTTGAATTTTCTAATCTGCTCTTGTAGAGACGGAGAAAGAAATCAGATCCTCAGAAGACTGCATGAAAATACGTTCGATGTCATATCACCAGCTATCCTCACAACTATTTGGCGCAGTGATGTGTTATGCGTGGTTTAGTGCCAAATTGTGTGACAAGAGATAATCTTTTATGATTGTAAGCCAAGTTTGTTTAAAGCAATCGTGTTCTTACAAGTATGTGGCAGCGTGCAAGATACCCAGAAATGTGGCCCCAGCACCTGTAAATCATGAAGTATAAAATAACAAAAGTATCTAATTTTATGTATGAAGTGCTCGTGTATGTCTTACAACCCCTTCTCGAAATTTATTTGGAATCCAAAATCTTCCTTTACATGCCTTTAACGAAAAAACTAATCAATAGATTATACAGGGTGTATCATAATTAATGCGTAAATGTATACAGTTGAAAGTACACGATACTGGAACCAAAAAACGTCTCATTGAACATAGGGTCGAAATGCATACCTCCAGAGTTACGAGCAATTTTTCATCTTCGATATTGTGAATCAAATCTCTTCTACTTCAAGGTCTTTGCTTTCCAAAATTTGGGAAGTAGTATTATGAACCAAGACAAGAAAATAATGTCCAGTAAACATGTGCTGTAACATGCACACCTTAGGAGCTATGAGAACGTGCTCATCTTCGCTACTTGGAAACACAACTCTTCTAGTGAACAATTGCTCATAACTTTTAAGGTATGCATTTTAGAGCAAATGTTTACTAGACATTTTTTCTTGTTTTGGGCCATACTACTACTTCCCAAAATGTGGAAAGCAAAGACCTTGCAGTAGAAGAGATTTGCTTCACAGTATCGAAGATGAAAAATTGCTCGTAACTCTTAAAGTACGCATTTTCGACCCTATGTTTACTGAGACTTTTTTGCTCCTAGTATCGTGTACATTCATCTGTATGCGTTTACGCCATTAATTATGATACACCCTGTATAAATCTTTACCTCGGATTATTTTGAGTGTAAATGACGTACAAACGGAAAAAAAATAGATAGCGTGTAGGGAGTTGTCCCCCAAACATCCCAATACAGTGCGCCGCCCAACTCGGACCAAAAATGATATTGTCTTTTTAACGGTTGGATATCTGGAGCTCCCATTTCTGTCACCTTCAGTTCTGGCCAAGTCCTGTATACATCGTAAATTTTGACGAAATCGGAGATGACGTGTGGGCGCGGACCCCTTGTCAGTCCACTTCTGGCTGAAATAATCATGGACCTCTTTGAATTACAATACATACGTAATATTTTATGCAATGTTGCTCTAAAATGCATACCTTAAAAGTTATGAGCGATTGTTCATTAGAAGAGTTATGTTTGCAAGTAGCGAAGATGAGCACATTCTCATAGCTCGTAAGGTATGCATCTTAAAGCACATGTTTACTGGACATTTTTTTCTTGTTTTTGTTCATACTACTAATTCCCAAAATATGGAAAGTAAAAAGAGATTTGCTTAACAGTATCAAAGACGGAACATTTCTCGTAACTCTTAAGGCATGCATTTTCGACCCTATGTTTGCTGAGACTATTTTCGCTTCTAGTATCGTGTACTTTCAACTGTATGCGTTTACGCCATTAATTATGATACAACCTTTATATTCTATTCAGTATTGTTTTCGTAAAAGGCATGTAAAGGAAGATTTTGGATTCCAAATAAATTTCGAGAAGAGGTTGTAAGGCACACACACGAACACTTCATACATAAAATTAGATACTTTTGTTATTTTACACGTGATGATTTACAGGTGCTGGGGAAATATTTCTGGTTATCTTGGACGTTGCCGCATACTTGTAAGTACACGATTGCTTTAAAGTTTCTAATCAAAAGCAAACTTGGCTTACGATCATAAAAGATTATCTCTTGTCGCACAATTTGGCACTAAACCACGCACAACACATCACTGCGTCAAATAGTGATGAGGATAGCTTATGATTGGAAACGGAATGTATTTTCATGCAGTCTTCTTAGGACCTGATTTATTTCTCTTTACCGGTAGTACATATATGATAATGGTCCGCTAAGCCGAAAGCAGATAACGAAATAAATTAAAACTTTAAACTTCAACAATTGTCGGTTTTAATTTATAGTTATGAAGTTTTTCTAACAAGTCGCGGTGGAAGAATGAGTTAATACAAAATTTAAAAATACTATGACTTCACAAGCGTTACTAAAATATCAACACTTTTGAGTCTGTCAGAAGACAGAGTGTTTCGCCTTTGCCTACGCAGAGAAGTACGCTGTGGTCTATTACTAGTTTGATCGCCAATGATTTGAATGTGAGGCGTCCTGAACCCATTTAGACGAGGAATGTACGGAGACAAAGGCACCACATGGCTGCAGCAGCCAAAGACTGACTCGAATCACAGAGCTTTCCCATGATTTCTGGCCGCTCAGTGCATTTTTAATCTTGGCATACTTCTCAGAAGAAATTTTTCATGCAGTTGCCTGTATTTATTTTGTATCCTCCTGACTTCTAAGGTTGGTAGCAATTTTGCTGCCCAAATAACAAAATTCGTCTACCACTTTTCACGTCAGATTTTCTGACTCGCCGCGTGGGGTAGCCGTGCGATCTAGGTCCTCTTGTCACGGTCCGCGCGGCGCCCTCTGTCGGAGGTTCGAGTCCTCCCTCGGGCATGGGTGTGTGTGTCGTCCTTAGTGTAAGTTAGTTTAAGTTAGACTAAATAGTGTGTAAGCTTAGGGACCGATGACCTCAGCAGTTTGATCCCATAAGATCTTACCACAAATTTCCAAATTTTCTGACCCTCAAAGCATCACGTCACATAATTTGACTGTAATCAGTTACTTTTACTTTCCTATTTTTCTAATTTTATCTACTGTTTTCAAGGCAGCATCCATCCCGTTCAACAAAATGGTTCGAATGGCTCTGAGCACTATGGGACTTAACTTCTAAGGTCATCAGTCCCCTAGAACTCAGAAATACTTAAGCCTAACTAACCTAAGGACGTCACACACATCTATGTCCGAAACAGGATTCGAACCTGCGACCGTAACGGTCGCGCGGTTCCAGACTGTAGCGCCTAGAACCGCTCGGCCACCCCTGCCAGCTCCCGTTCAACAACTCTTACTAATACATTGCTGTCACTCACGAAAGAAAGGGGACGACGTCGAAAGTATATTTCTTAGGCAAGGGACATATTGCAAGGCCTAGAACTTCTCACGTCTCCCTCGTAAGCGAGCACGGTGCTGACCGTCCTGCTGCAATTCTTTCGGCCACCACTGTTCTGCTCAACGGCAGTTGCGTTGTCAGAATCCATCGAAGGAGAAAGAATCACCGGCGAGCCGCTCCTTGGGCGACGAGGCGGCCGCGTTTCTCCTGGGCGGCTCGCTCGTCATTTACTATGGAAACGGCACGTGTGTTTGCGCGTAAACAGGCGGCTCTGTTTGCACGTCCGGCCGCGCCTCGCGCACACGTACACACGTAGACAAGGCCCGTAATTGCAACAGCTGACCGCGTGCACCCATCCATCACGGCAGTCGCCCAGCGCATTCGCCCCTCCCCTTCCCACCTCCCTCTCACCCCCCCCCCCCCCCCCCGCCAACCACACCCCGCGCATGTCCGAAAAACAAGCGACTGACGTCCGCCCGGCTGACAATCTAATTTGTTTCCCGCACCTCGCCGCTTCGAAATGAATGAAAAAAAGGAGGAATTGCGGTGGCCGCCGCGTGCGGTATGTATGTCTGTGTGGTGTGCTAATGTAAACGCCGAAGGCAATTTTCGTCTCCACGCTGGTCACATACAGCTCACGCTATGGGAATACCATTTTGGTACGAAACATTACGCTCTGAAGCACAGGAGAGAGCTCTCGTTTTCGCTTACTCTTCGTCAGAACTGTGTTTACCGGCAACACCTCCGTGTTCGATAACATAATCTACCTTACGAGTATCAACAACGGTCAGTTCAGAGGCGCGCACTCCGGTAGTTGTATCTTCCGTATTAGTTGCACAGCAGGCGTTTGTAATCAGTGCAACGCAACGCTTGCGCAACGTAATTACTGCTCTCCGACGTCATAGCGAGTGTACCCGCCGTTACGAAGTTCGTTTGCATTCGATTACCCCACATCCATTTAGTGAAACTCGAAGCATAGCGACTGATTGTAACGTAGCAGATCCCAAGCAAATCAAGGAATATTTTACAACTGTAAGAACCTGGTATTTTTCCTCTAGTGGACAGGTGTGCATGTAACGTCTAAACACGCTATACTTTAATTTCAACACCACATTTTTCAGATTTTTGAGGGAAATATCAATGAAATAGCACTTTCGGAATGGTTTTTTAATACGTATTCATAGTGCTCTTTCATTCTACGGGCAGATCTTGTAGTGTACCACAGCTCACTAGTACAGTGGAAGAAGGATGTTAATTACCACACAGGAGGCTATTGTATTGGATTTTAGACCTCGTACAGATGTACCTCTGTTTGTAAATGGTGACCGAATGATTTTTGTTTGATTTTTTTGTTTTCCTTTACCTCACAAGAACTTGTCCAACTTAGTTCCTTAGTCATATGTTCCGTGGATCACTTTGCAGGGGGAACGTGTCAGTTTACAGAATATTCATTGGTATTTAAGTATGGCTACATGCGGACCATATGCAAATGGGTTCACATACCACAAATAAAATAACTTTTTCAGGTTATTAACAAATTTAGCTCTGCTATGTGTTACATATTTCATATCATTCAGTAAATGATCGAAGATTTTGGTTGCTGCATCGATCACACACTTCTGACTTGAAGCCAATTTTCATGGACAGTAACGACGGTCATTTCACCTTTTATTATTGTTAGTTAGCTTTCCACCTGCAGCTTCGGCAGCGTACTTGTAAGTCGCATATATTCCATACCTCCCTTCCTCCTCTCGCCCTGCCCTTTTCATGACCCTTCATTCTCTCTGTCCATCACCACCCCTACCATATCTCTGTCCACCCCCTGCGCCCAACTTTCTCTCTTCATCTCCTACTCTCCCCTCTGTCCCTCTGCTGCCCCTCGCTGTCTATCTCCACCTTCCCTCACCCTTTGCGCATCTTCTCCTCCGCTCTCTCAGTATCCTTGTTACCCCTTTTCCACTACGCCCGTCACACCAGTAAGAAGTAATTCTTTCCCCATAGTACTTCTTTCCAGAGAAGTTTGGCTAAAATCCAGCCACTGACATAGTAGGATACGAGAAACATACCGACATACATTACCATCAGTTATTCCTTGGCAACTACTTCCACGCTCACATAGTGTGTTATTGTTCTTGATGAATCGCTAGTAAATAACGTAAATTATTTAAGAAAAGTAAATTTTCACGGTTCAGTATCATACTCAGTTTCGCAAATGTTGGACTGGTAGGCTATCTGTACCTCACAAAATACGAAATACAGGCGACTAAAATAAGATAAATCAAAGAGCAATGTTTACACAGTTAACAGACAGGTGGCGCGCACTACTTTCACCACTTAGGATAACTGACGATCGAAGCGATGGGATGGGTATACGCCCACAAAGTTAATACTGAATTAATTTACCAAACCATAAACACAGCACACCTCATACTTTGGGATAAACACTAGGAATGGCAGATGATAGTCACATACATCACACTTAGGTCGGCTGCCTAACCAGATGCAAGAAGGGTACTCGCTCCGCTCACTGGGTGATGGCAGAGCTTACAATTTGCGGTACCATATCCGGAATTGGTCTGGGCCTTTTGGTTTGGAGCTGAGTGGAGGACCTTAGCAGGAGGTTCTGTCGATTCTCTGACAGTCTCGGCTGTAGATCTCTGGACTTGCATGTGGAGTGCACGAGGGGATTTTTTAGGCTAGGCGCAGCATTCGTAATGAAGTCCCTGAATTTACTGCCCTCCATGGTTTCGCTCAAGTTGTACACTGCGAACTGGATGAAAGGCAAAGTAGGAAGCTCAGAAGTACTTAGTGAGGCATGGGACATACATCGAAAAGCCAGGTTAGGCTCAATAGTGGAGGTTGGGGGGGTGGGGGTGGGGTAGTGTTCATTATAATCGACAACAATATTGTGTCTGATGATGTCGAAATTGGGTCTCACCGCGAAGTTACATAGACTCGAGTAATCCGCCTAGGTGAACTGAAATTGATCATCAGATGTTTTTATCGTCCACCTGATTACACCGTAGCGGTTGTAAAATCATTGAGAGAAAGTTTAGCTCAGTACTTCGGAACTACTCCAATAATACGATATTAGCTGGAAATGACTTTAACCAACCAAGTTTAAAATGGGACATCTATTGATTCAACGCAGGTGGTGTAGAAAAAAGTAGATGTGAACACACTTTCCGAAAACTTATTTGAGCAGATAGTTCTGCAAGTCACACGAATGGAAATATTTTAGACCTTGTAGTTACAAACAGACCTGACCTTATCGAGAGTGTCCCTACAGAGAAAGGTATTGATCATCATGGTGTAGTCACAGAGACGAAACCAAAGTTAATAAATCCATCACGAAGGCTAGGGGAGTTTTCATGCTGGAAAGAGCAGATGTGGAGTTGCCACAAGTGCCCCAAGGAAGTGTGACAGAAGCGTCCTTGTTCTCTCTATATCTAAACGATATGACGGACAGGGCGAGCAACAATCTGCGACTGTTTGCTAATGACACTGCAGTGAACGGGAAAGTGTCGTCGGAGTATGAGGAGGAGGATTTAGATAGAATTTTTATTTGACGTGATGAATGGCAGTTTTCTCTAACTGTAGAGAGACGTAAGATGTTACAAATGAGTAGCAAAAGCATCCTGTAATGTTCGAATATTTGTAGTGTGCTTCTTGACAGAGTCACTTCTATAAAATATCTAAGCGTAATGTTGCAAAGTGACATGAAATAGAAAGAGCACATTATGGTGGTAGTGTAGAAGGTGAATGGTCAGTTTCTTTTTTTTTTTGGGGGGGGGGGGGGGGGATTCTAGGAAAGTGTAGCTAGGTTTGCTATTGGTAGGCAATCAACATGCGAGTATTACTTAGATGCTTAGAGAAATTATACAGAAACTAATGGAGGGTTGACGAACTTTTCGCGAAACACTACGACAAAATTTAGAGAACCGGCATTTGCGGTTGATTGCAGTATGATTTTACTGTCACCAACGTACATTTCGTGTAAGGACAGCGGAAACAAGACATGAGAAATCATTGCTCTCGCTGAGACACAAGGTGGTTTTTTCACTCGCACCACTGGGGGGTGGAACAGGTACAAGGCATTCTCCTCCACATAGGATATGCTTGCGGAGTATTTATGTAGATGTAGAAGAACCCAGTACATTCTTCCAAGGGACAGGAATTCCCAACGAAAAGAAGGGTTTCGTCGCAATACAGAATCACTGTGCATGAGCCCAGAGTATCGCGGTAGTGTAAGGAGCGGGATCTGTTGGCAGCGTGTCTGCGTTTCGGTCGAGCTCCCTCGCTGCTGTGGAGCAGTGGGAAGCTGCCTCCAGGCTGGAACCGCTCTCCAGAAACCACGGCAGCCAGCCCGCCAGCCAGGGCAGCGTTCCAGCGGCCTGCGCGAGGCGGCCAGGAAATTGGAGTCTGTCGCTGGAGTGGCCACTCGCCTGGTGCTCCTCCAGCTCTCAGCCCTCTCGTCTGCTGGAAACACCGAACGTCGTCGTCATGGAAACAATTACACTCTGTTTTTGCACCCGAAACCGTCCGCTTGTCTTCCTCTCCATTCGAGTTGACAACGAACTACCAGAAATCTAGGTTCTTTTTGAGTTCCTATTTTTTGAAAATCTTTTGATTTCTGCGTGCCAAGTTGCACAAAATATGATGATATAGGTTTTCTTTATTCTGTAATTGCGGAATGCCTTCTGCTTTTTCAGTCTAACTGTCCCTTCCAGCACCTACAAAGTGGACTCAACTCCCTATATCATTTCTTAAACTCTGTCTCTCACTCTATACTTCTCGTATATTTTCATTTCCTACTTTACCTGCCTATTTACTCCGTTACGTTGTTATGAAAAAAGTGCTTAAGAAACAAACGTGCTACCCATTGTAGAAATTTTCTCAAGTCTGTGGGACCCTACGAAATAGACTAACAGGGCATATTGAATAGAAATGTTCCTTTCGTCCGTAACTCGAATCTTCCGTAGTGTGGTCTGAATCCACGTACTCTTGGCGGGGTACGGTACATGAGACGAAATATGCAACGTACTGTTCCGGGGACACGGATAATAGCTGCACTGCTACATTACCCAACAAATATAAATAAGGGTCGGCACAACAGGGTTCTGCAAAACAGGGTTGAAATTCGAAACCCAAAAGTCAATAATTAAGAGCCCAGTATTTACGTAACTGCTTTCAGGAAAGATTCGGAGATGGGATTGCTTGGCTGTAATATGTCCACTGTTTGTCGGCCGTTGAGGCCCTTCAGTCCGGAACCGCGCTGCTGCTACGGTCGCAGGTTCGAATCCTGCCCGGGAACGGATGTGTGTAATGTTCAACTGCCTATTAGCGCGGTGTGCAGTCAGCCGTTGTGAGGCAAACAGAGGAGATATTTGCTTGAGAAGTAGCGGCTTTGGTCTCGTTAACTGACATACGGCCAGGAAAGTGTGGTGTTGACCACATACCCCTCCATATCCGCCTTCAGTGACGCCTGTGGTCTCAGTATGACACGGCAGCCTATCGGTATCGTTGGGCCTTCATGGCCTGTTTGGACGGAGTTAAGTTAACCGCCTATTAGCAACCGCCGTCGATATGTACCATAACAACAAAACGGGAACACTCTGTAAAGTCAACTTAGAAAATGTCGCTAATAAATCACTCTCAGATTTGCACGGGAATAAATGAAATTTCCAGAATTAATTTTTCACTCTGCAGCGGAGTGTGCGGTGATACGGAACTTCCTGACAGATTCAAAATGTGTGCTGGACCGGCACTGGAAAGCGCGACTTACCTTTCACGGGGATCTTAGATACCGGAGAACGACTCACGATCTCTCCTCAGTGCTTCACTTCCGGCAATACTTTATCCCCTACCTCTCAGACTTCAGGGATGTTCTCCTGTGAAACCTCCGGAACTAGCGCTCCCTTATGGTTCCGCTGGTAGTGCTCTTGCCCGTGAATGGTAGAGGTCTTGGGTTCGAGTCCCGGGTTGGCACACAATTTTAATCGGTCAGTAAGTTTCAAATTATTTTATTTGGTATCAGTCAGTCCTAGTAAAGTCCGTCCCTTTTATACAACACCACCTGGTAATGTGCTAGTTTGAAATGGAAGGTGATTAAGATTTATTTGGCTTCAAGTGATTATGGTGTGACAAAGCAGCGTTTATAATGTGTTATTACTCAGTAGAATGGTAATTATTAGTGTGAAGATGTTACATGTTTGTTGTATATACGATCTTGTACAAAGAATAAGTTGTGAGAGACCAAAGATGATCAGATGCCGTGCTACCGTTCGGGAAAGTTGCTGAGGGGCTATCAAAGAGCTGGCCGCTATCCGACGACGAGGCGGCCAGAAGCAAAGATACATTAACTGTCAAAAGTGTGGTAAACGCTGTTCATTTTCTAGCCTAAATGATTCCAAGTGGTGTTCTATGCGTTACGGTAGAAGCAGGAACCACTGCTACCGTGAGTAAGGTTACAGCTGTGGTACAGAATTCTTAGGTAGCGTAAGTCGATTCAGATCTGCCGGGGAAAAATATTCATGTCTGCATGGAATTTGGATTTTTGGTCGTCATAATTTGGATTGATCACTGACTTTGAGAGTTTTGTTTAGTGACTTAACTAATCGAAAAGTAAGCTGTAGAGTGATCTCATTAAGCTTATAGAAGAAACAATTGGTGATCTGTCGGTAGAAATAGAAAAGTATCTGTCTAAAAAAATGGTTAATTATGAACGGCTTCAAGTGACGCATATCGCAGAGGTTAATTCAGTACTGTCACTAAGAGCCAGATTGGTCCACGTGTGCAATTCATTAAAGTATGCCACATATAGATATTGATATTATTTTGAAAACTGATGTTAATATGGCTGACAGCTATTAGTAATGGTCTTTGATTAAACGTAACTAGATAAAAGAATAAAGCTTGCAGACGCATTTTTGGGTGCAGAATGTTTAAATATTGATTAAACTGTTTTGTATGGTCCATTGATAAATATTCATGGAATCGGACTTATTAGCATGGATTAAGGGTAAGACCAAGGTTTGCTTCTTCGAACTTTGCTGTGAGCGATATGCGAAACTACTGAAGAATGTTAAGCTGCGGTCCTTTTCCTCTCTCTCTCTCTCTCTCTCTCTCTCTCTCTCTCTCTCTTTCTTTTTTCTAACAATTCAAATAGTAATATTTTAGCTTGATTAATGAATATTATACTGATTTATCAGTTTAAGACCATGTTTGTCAAACTTAGAAAATAAGGTTTTAGGGAAGCCACAAGCCACTATGTCATTAATCATTACTGGGATGACATATTTAACCAACGTCTACTGTTGATCACTTTGTGGTATCGTAAAAGTATACAGTAATTCCATAAACAACAGCCCCGAGCAACAGTAACAACGGGTTTCTTCCCTGATGATTAAGTAGTGGGTAATTTCAGTACTTTATCCTAACCTTGTCTTCTTAGAAGGAATTAACTCCTCGTGGCCAGATTAAGTTTAATTATTGAGCTGTAGTTACGTTCTCAAACGTGTTGGGCAGGGTGATTAGGAAGAGTTTTTCTATAGAGTACGAAGATTTATTTGATATCTGTTGCCGATTAGGTATCTCGTTTTATCGACGACTGCCAGTCAGTGTTACTTGTACTCGCATCAGTGTAGCCTGTGGGCTGTCAGTAACATCCACCTACTCCACCTACCAACGGTATGATGGATGTGAAGCAATAACGCCTACCTACTTAAACCAGGTCGATGTCTAGTGAAACCCCGAACGAAGGCTTCATGAACGATGGTTGATGATTAATCTGGACAAGTCGCCCTATATAAGATAATTAGTCTGATTTGTGTTCTTTAACGATATGGTTGCTCTAACCCTGGAACCTTTGGTAATGGTACCTATCCCAGTACCTTCGTGGCTCGCTTGATATACCAGTCATGACTCAAACAGTAGATTGGTTGGTTGACGAACCGTGGGTCACTCGATAATTTCGTGTGGCCTACACGCGCACAGTGAAACCTCCAGCTAGCGAATGGCTGCATTCTCTAGACTGAGACATGTTTGTAGAGAACAGGTGCACGCAAAATACATCAGGCGAATTCCACGGCCGCGCACGGGAACACACTTTCGAATGCTCTATAGGCATTCCATACGAGAAACGTAGCGTCACTGATGATGGACGGCCACTGAATCCTGACTTTCGAAACGACAACCACTTTAAAACACAAACCCGCCACAGGGGACACACGAGTAGTCACTTCACTGGCCCCAACGCGTCGCTGGCCCACACCTGAATTTCGCGAGCTCCAAACCGCTTCACAAAATTATTTAAATTAATGGCTTTTCAGCCAGACAGACTCAGTAGCTGCATTCACCCCGCTGCTGTACGGCGCTGTTTCCTGCGAAGGCTTTTAGAATTTCCCCGGCGACTGTTAGGAAAACCGAGCGAGGTGGCGCAGTGGTTAGCACACTGGACTCGCATTCGGGAGGACGACGGTTCAATCCCGTCTCCGGCCATCCTGATTTAGGTTTTCCGTGATTTCCCTAAATCGTTTCAGGCAAATGCCGGGATGGTTCCTTTGAAAGGGCACGGCCGATTTCCTTCCCAATTCTTCCCTAACCCGAGCTTGCGCTCCGTCTCTAATGACCTCGTTGTCGACGGGACGTTAAACACTAACCACCACCACCACCACTGTTGGGAAAAATAGTCCGTCATTGGAAACACTCGCCATTGAGACGAGCCTATTCGACTTGATCCATTATCGCTTTAGGAGTATTATGGAATTCCAGCCCAACATCTTCAGCAGAACAAAAGCACCTTTCTCCCTTTAAGCGAGAACTAGGTGAGGCGTCTAAAATAGCGAGGCACTTCGGTGGCCAAGAAACGATACGTTATAGAGATATACAAAGAACGGCAGCTCGAATGGTTGCAGGTTTTTTTTAACTAATTGGAGAGCACCACGAAGATGCTCAAAAATGTGAACTGGCACACTAGAATACGAGCGCTAGCTGTCCCGCTAAGTCCCACTTACAACTTTTCGAGAACCAGTATCAGTGACGAACTTAGAAATACCTGGTAACTGGGAGGAAAGAAACATGCTTGGAGTTGTGACAGTATTGGCGATTCTGAACAAAAAGCTTCATATGGGCGCTTACTCTATTCCGAATGGTTTCCGAGACAGGACACGGTTAATTAAAATTGTTATTTACTTTATGTAATATTCAGTACATTGTCATTATTTACAACAGTAGTGCAGAGTAATTTGCGACCAACAGTATGATACAGAATACCTATGGTCTATCAAGTCAGCAGACTATATCAAACTGGCCGACAAAAACTACCTAAGCACCAACACAGAACCGTCGCTCGAGGTTTTCAATATCCTTGGGCTCTCTTCATGTAACTTATCAGTCTTTGAGATAAAAACAAATAAGATCATTTTTTCTGCAGGAAATCTAACGTGTTTTGACACTGTACTGCGACTCGTTATGCTCGAGGAGTGGTTTTCGAGTTATTCAAGAAAACCGTGCAAAAGTGATATTAAATGCGTTGTGTTTCGGAAAGCATTCGCAACAGGGGATATGTCCATACGAAGTTTTTTGTTCAGAACCGCTAATACTATCATTCCTCAAAGCACGTAACTCTTCTTCTTGATCATCTGTGTACTGATGTCATTAAGCTATTAATTACATTATTGCATTTGTCATTATTATTAGAGTATCACGAAAAGAATTGTATCTGGCCTTCGTCACATTACACTGTACGAAGATCAAGTGCAAATTTTTGCTAAACTAGTAAGGTTAAACACACGAATAAAATAAAAAAAGGTAGCTTCGTATGCTTCCGCAGCCAGAGTAAATATTCACAAAATTCTTCTGGGTTGTGGAGCGCTTCATGTTGTAAAATAATGTACCGACAGTTCAGCTACTAATGGAAGTAAACTTAATCAAGCATGTGTTTGATAAAGGTCACTTCCAATACAGTGCAAAACGTGGGTACACATTTTTGTGACGACATGCTGGACAGCCAAGAATTTTAAGAAAAATACGAAAGGTAATTATGGTTTCCAAACTTCTTTCGTGTCGTGTCGTAGCATTTACTTCAAATAGACAGTTGTCAAAGAAATACACACATCTATGATTCAACTGTTTCAACAACGACTTTACACATAAGTTTTTATGGGTTATTTTCCCCCCTCTGGGCGATATCATCAGCCACTGACAGCCGTACGTGAGGGGGCAAAAAGAAGAGCCAATGGAGCGTCAGTCGTAGTCTCTTCATAAAATATATGGACTACCATTACTTTTCTTGGGATAGTATATGGACACAAATTACGTGCTGTCTTGACATCCTGCTGAGAACACAAAATGTTTGTCCTTACTTAAGAATAAGACTTGATTTTAAGCTATCTTGCCTTTCCATGCCGTGCTCAGTATCTGTATTTTTCTGTTGATCTATGGTCCCCATTCCCTACGTTTAGGGCTTTTCTTCTTTGTATAGCCATCTTGAGTGAGTTCCAAAGCCACAATCTCCCATGAACGACAAATTTCATGCCAACACTTCTGATTTCTGCCTGCAAAATACAAATTGAAGAGTTTGTTGGACTATGTCTGTAAGTCTGAAAAATGCATTTCCGGTAAAAGTGAGTTGAAGATTTGCGTATTTATATCTTACTGAAAAACAATGATATTTAAATGATGTAATAATTTTGTCTTAGACGATACCTTTAACATACAGCATCATTCCTTACAACTGAAGATATTTCTTCTATCCCTGATACATTATCCTAAATATAATGAGCGGTTTACGCCCTTTTTCCATCAAACCATGATACCCCTTAAAATATCATAACATTTGAGTCGAAGTACTGCTTTTATTATTTTATTATCCAGTTAAACTGTACATTAACAAAAATACGTGCTCATGACCATGATCATTAGCTTCTTCACTGTTTCTGTAGAAGTTCTTTATACCAGCCTTTTACTGTATCTGGAAGCAAGGGCAACATGTCATGATTGTCCCTTAACTTTGCCGCTGCTACAGTTGGTTTCTCTGTTAATGACAAAAATAAAATGCCTTCAGGGAATCTTGATGATTTCTTAATGAATATGTAGGGTATAAAGACCTTCAAATATAATTTTGAAGCATCACTGACAAAGTGCATCCTTACAAATGACCAACTGGAAACGAAATTTCCCGTATAGCTCTGATAAGAAGAAGTCCATTAAACTTTTCTTCCAGTCTTTAATAACCTCACTTCTGTCAATGACTTGAAATGGCTTTGGTTTCTCCTTGCATTGCTTAAGGACTAGGACATACTTTTCCTTTGAATATACAGTTTCCCTCTTCTTCAACTTTTTTCCATAAATGCCAAAATTCCGCTCACAATGACTGCATGAATGGCCTTGTACTTGGAAAATGTGTGATACTCGTATTCCAAGTGTTTTTGCTAACCATGTGCAAAAACCGATCGTAACAAAGTTTTTGTTTTGCCCTCCTGCAGCATCAGAAAAAATTATATATTTTCCTAATAATGTTCTTGAAGTCTTCAAGCTTCTTGAATATAAAACTGTGCATGCACCCCCAGTCTTATTAATTGAAGGTTCTGTGTACAATCAAATTCTAAGTGCAGCATACTGTCATCTATTTACTATGTGCAATAAACTTCTTTTTCTTCTGCATAACTGGTCTCAACAGGTTGTTTGTGCAACTCTAATCTACATTTGAGATCCTTGTTTTCTTCTCATATAAGCCTTGTAATAGCTTCAGATCAAAAGTCAGAAATGTCTGACCTAGGATGTCTGAATGCCAAGTCCAGTGTTTTGAAGAACTTATTATATGCATGATATTTCATAATAACTTGACTACCATATCTTGTTCGGTAGCACTCTTTAAAGAGGGATAATAATATCGTGATAGTTAAATTTGGCTTTTCAAATACAACTTATTTGGTTTTGATGCTGCGTAATGTGAATCTGCGTGAAGAATTGTTACGAAATGCTCCTTAATACAATTCTGAATCTCCTTACCTATTTTGTGTGGTCTATTTTCATGCTTATCCCGTGTTTCTTCATAACTATCACCTTGGAGAACCTCCTTCTGCACAGTTCTTAAACGCTTTCCAGAAATGTTCAGCACACAAAGGAGCAAATTTCTGCAAACAGTCACTTTACGACCTTGGTCAGAAAATGAATGCACCCACACATTTTCTCTGTTCTTAGTTTTGGGCATCTTGGTTGTTTCTTTAACACCTTTACTCTCCACAAATCCTGAGAGAAATGCATCCTTTTGAGATTTATCATCACATGGATAAAAGAGATTGAATATTGTTTCTTGGATATCGTCTGTTACTATTGCACTACACTATTTTGGACAACATCTACCTGCAAGCTTCATTGTTTTTACGCCCACGACCATTACTTTCTTGTTTCTTAACTTTCCCCACTGTTTCTTCTCTTCTTTTTGTCTGTAAAGTCATTTTCCGATTAATTACCACTTTTCAGTCATTATATCACAAAACTTAACACACAATGCAACTCACAGTGGACACAAAACCTATATGCGGTAAACAAGGTGACAACTGCCTGTTACCCACTGCCTTCTTAAGTTGACTGCTTAGCCTACACAAAAGACAGAGCTGAAATTAAAAAGTGGAGGTATCGATTTAATATTTTAACGGAAAAAGGGCGTAAAGCCAGTTACGCCCACGGTCCGTCACACTCCTTTCATTGGTCACTTTCAAATCACTTTCACGATCAGTATGTGTTGACACTCTCTTTACTAACCACCTGATTTAAATTTTTTTACATTAATACGGAGAGCTGCGTTTTAACTGTTGCGACAATTGCTACTCTCTACCTTGGCCATTAATCTTCGGCGTCAGCGGGTGTACTTTCCCAGGTTTACAAAATAATCTTCGTTATAATCGACGAAGTACGAGCATAGTTTACGGGTAAGTGAATGTACGCTTTCCCGGCGTATACTGCTGACGATATGCACTACTAGCCATTAAAATTGCTACACCAAGAAGAAATGCAGATGATAAACGGGTATTCATTGGACAAATATATTATACTAGAACTGACATGTGATTACATTTCCACGAAATTTGGGTGCATAGATCCAGATAAATCTGTACCCAGAACAACCACTATGACCGTAATAACGGCCTTGATACGCCCGGCCATTGAGTCAAACAGAGCGTGGATGGCGTGTACAGGTACAGCTGCCCATGCAGCTTCAACACGATATCACATTTCATCAAGAGTATTGACTGGTGTATTGCGACGAGCCAGTTGCTTGGCCATCATTGACCACACGATTTCAGTTGGTGAGGAATCTGGAGAATGTGCTGGCCAGGGCAGCAGTCGGACATTTTCTGTATCCAGAAAGGCCCGCACAGGACCTGCAACATGCAGTCGTGCATTATCAGACTGAAATGTAGGTTTTCGCAGGGATCGAGTGAAGGGTAGAGCCACGTGTCGTAACACATCTGAAATGTAACGTCCACTTTTCAAAGTGCCGTCAATGCGAACAAGAGGTGACCGAGACGTGTAACCAATGGCACCCCATACCATCACGCTGGGTGATACGCCAGTATGGCGATGATGAACACACGCTTCTAATATGCATTCACCGCGATGTCGCCTAACACGGATGCGACCATCATGATGCTATAAACAGAACCTGTATTCACCTAGGTTCGTCGTTGAGTGCACCATCGCAGGCTCTCCTGTCTGTGATGGAGCGTCAAGGGTAACCGCAGCCATGGTCTCCGAGCTGATAGTCCATGCTGCTGCAAACGTCGTCGAACTGTTCGTGCAGATGGTTGTTGCCTTGCAAACGTCCCCATCTGTTGACTCAGGGATCGAGACGTGGCTGCACGATCCGTTACAGCCATGCGGATAAGATGTCTGTCATCTCGACTGCTAGTGATAAGCGGCCATTCCGTATTACCCTCCTGAACCCACCGATTCCATATTCTGCTAACAGTCATTGAATCTCGACCAACGCTAGCAGCAACGTCGCGATAAGATAAACAGCAATCGCGATAGACTACAATCCGACCTTTATCAAAGTCGGAAACGTGGTGGTACGAATTTCTCCTCCTTACACGAGGCATCACAACAACATTTCACCAGGCAACGCCCGTCAACTGCTGTTTGTGTATGAGAAATAGGTTGGAAACTTTCCTCATGTCAGCATGTTGTAGGT
This sequence comes from Schistocerca serialis cubense, assembly GCF_023864345.2. Lineage (NCBI taxonomy): Eukaryota > Metazoa > Arthropoda > Insecta > Orthoptera > Acrididae > Schistocerca > Schistocerca serialis. Next base: position 172,880,509 of record NC_064642.1, read on the forward strand.
GTCACCACCGGCGCCAACCTTGTCTGAATGCTCTGAAAAGCTAATCATTTGCATATCATAGCATCTTCTTCCTGTCGGTTAAATCTCGCGTCTGTAGCACGTCATCGGCGTGGTGTAGCAATTTTAATGGCCAGTAGTGTATTCTCGGGCTACCATGCAGGTGTTACAAATAAGTTATTTCAAGAAAAGCTCGGAGCCACAGGCTCTGTAGTTATGCACTGACTCCAGACCACCGCCCTTTGCGGCTTCAGTGGTGCCAATCGAGAGCTCACTGGAGAGCAGGGTGGTCTGTTGTGTTTCCTGATAAAAACTGGTCTTGCCTTGATGCCAGTGATGGCCGTGTGTTGGTTAGAAGGGGGCCACATCAGGGCCTGCAACCAACCTGCCAGCGTGCTAGACACATTGGACTACGCCTGAAGTTACAATACAGGGTGCGATTTCGTATGACAGTAGGAGCACCCTAGTGGTTATCCCACGCACCCCGACTGAAATTTTATAAGTCAGTCTGATGATTCGACCTGTTGTGCTGCCATTCATGAACAGCATCCAGAGGGTGTTTTCCAACAGCATAACGATCGCCCACAAATCTCTATTGTAACCCAAAATGCTCTACAGAGTGTCGGCATGTTGTCTTGGCCTGCTTGATCACCAGTTGTCTCCAGTCTGGTACATATGGGACATCGTCATAAATCGTCCCCGTATTGACCCCCCAAGTGCATGGAACTTCATCTCCCAAACTGACATCCGGCACCTATAAAACACAATGCATGCACGTTTGCATGGTTGCACTCAACAATCTGGTGGTTACACTGGTTTTTAATGTACCAGCATCTCACATTTACAATGGCTTACAGTAAAGTGTGATCTTGCAGTGTTAACCACTCTAAGATGTTACCTAGACAACTGTATTCCCGAAATGTCATTACTCTACATTAATTACACTCATGTTCAGAAAAAAACGGAACGCCTTGAACGACCAGAGGTAGGACGCTCACATTCACAGGACGTGGACATTAGTATGCTCTACAGAAATGATGAGCATTTGCACCTAGTCGGCCAGCGGATTCAGAGTCAACATCGATATCGCGGTGCAACACTAACTACCAGTAAAATGTGCCTGCAGCTCTCGTTGTCGCTATAAACCGAAGGTAATGGATCAGTGTGACTTGGGCAGACGTGCAGGATGCCTCGCAGACATATTGGCGAACCGTAAAGTCCAGTTAGTGAGTTTGACAGACGGCGCATGATTGGCATGAGAGAATGTGATGCATCCGTCAAGGAAATTGGTGCTCGTATGGAACGAATTGTCTCGGCAGTGCCACGGTTGTGTGCGGAACTGTTCATGGAATGCCGCAGAACACAACGAGATGAAATCAGGCCGCATTTTGGTTCGCCGCAGACAGGGAGGGCAGAATCAAGTGAGTGCACTCACACAAGACGTACAATGTCGACTCAAGACCTTATGTTGTGTGATACTGTTCGGTATAATTGCAAATCACAGCTGGTGCTTGTCCAGGGCGCTGTGACCTGTGTGACATACGTGAATGACATCTTGCGATCCGTAGCCATACCATTTCTGCACATCATCCCAGACGCTATTTTTCAGCAAGACAATGCACGACCACAAGTTGGTGCACGAACACTTGTCTTGACCTCACAGGACGTCAGCTTTTTCTACTGGTCTGTCAGATCACAAGACATGTCGCCAATTGGAAATGTGTGGGACATGGAGAAACAACGGATGCAGCACTGTGACCCATATCAACCACCACAGATGAACTTTGGAAACAGGTGAATGCAGCATGGATGGTTATACCACAGGGCTCCATTCGCGCCTTACACGCATCGATGCCATCGTGCATGGAACAAGTTATCAGGGCCCTGGCGGACCCTGCGGCTACTAGCGGAAAAGGACACATGCTGAACCGAGGTGACTGAGATGCTAATCATTTCTGCAGAACATACTAATATCCATGTCCTGTGAATATGAACGTCCTATCACTAGTCGTCCTAGGTGTTCTGTTTTTTTCTGAAAATGAGTGTACTTTGTGGTTTTGCCACTCTTTTGCTGCCACATATTTACCACGATTGAACGTCGCTCGTTTGACAAGGAGACCACGCCTATCCGACATCAGTGAATTCATTCAAATTTATAGTATATGCAGGGATTAGTCAGAATTGAGAGCTCCAGGTCGCCAAGCGCTTAGAAAAAATAGAAAATATGGTGGGCATCGGGCGGGGCGTGAGTGATTTATGTTAGTGCTCTTCCTAAGCAGGAGCTACTGCAGAGGAAAGACTACAGAATAGTTATTCGAGGGTCATTGGGTCGAATCTCTCATGCAGGAACTTTTTTACTACCGAGTTTTAAGTTCCCCACGCTGTAAATAAACCGAAATGTAAACAAGCAGCTCACTCGTGTAAAGAGTAATATGTTATAACTCTTTCTGAAAAATTTTTCCATCAGTCTCCGTATACCTGCAAGAGAGAAGTGGCTGTGTTTTGGACCCAGGATTCAAGGAATAGTGGATGTGTGCGAGGCAAAATATAGGAATGCCTTCATTTGTTCGTCAAAATCTGCGAAACTTATAAAAGCCTGAATGAAAAGTTTTGACTGATGTGATGGAGTTCACAAGGAAAAGAGCAAATTGACTGACTTGTGAGGAAATTAACTTGATGTACAGTTATATGATGATACCTTCCAAGACGAAGGATTGCCATTGTGCAAATTTAAAGTGATTCCTCCCAAATGCACTCCGCTAGTGCAACCCTGTGAGAAGACTGCATTAAAATATATTCCAGTGTACATGACCAGGTGCCCTCGCCGCTATATAGCGAAATGACGCTTTACGAGTCCTTTGCTGCCTGGCTGTGAGACTTTTTATTAGTGAAACGAAGTTTGTTTATTTATCGAAACGTAAAAGCAACCGTCTATTGTAAAAATGAATAACTTGCCCAAGATGCCGAAAAAATTACTGTCTCCTCTTTTTGACAGTGAGTTGTTCATCAACAACTATAAAATAATAGAAGTATCTAACTTTATATACGAAATTGTCTTGTAAGCCTCATTAGCCCTTCATGGAAATTTATTTCCAGTTCCAGATTCTCCTTTACCTTTTCTTCTCATACCTTTTATGAAAATATTGTTAAATCCAATATACTGAAAATTATTTCTGTTTAATTGCTGTCAAAGTAATATAAAAATTGAAAACAAGAGAAAAGTTTCTGCGTAGGGAGTCGAACCCACAACCCACTGACTACTCCGTTCTGTGCTTTTTGCACTGTGCCAGCCATTGCCTATAAAATAGGCTATCATGAACGGCTGATGCGTTCCCCAAACTGCATCAAACAATTGCTATTTTAGTTGGTGAACAACGTAACCAGCCATATATGCTTTTTAAAATATCTTATTTTAGTGCCTTAACCGGTTTCGGGCTACTATGCCATTTCCAGATGGATCATATTTTTAATTACACAGATGTTTTGACCAACGGGATGTCGTCTGCTCCCACAATAAATTCCAGTAGATGGCTATTTCTTTTGCTGAGAAAGCCCACATGGACCACAACAAAACAAATCGCCAACTACTGGAACTTATTGTGGGAGCAGGCAACACACTGTTGTAGTCAACATATTGTTGGTCAAAATATGTGTAACTAAAAATATTAGCCGTCTGAAGATGGTCATGGTAGCCCGAAACCGATTATGGCACTAAAATAAAACATTTAAAAAGCATTTGTGGCTGGTAACGTCATTCACCAACAATCATTAACGGCCGCGTTGTTCACAAGATCCAACACGGATAAAACAAAAATGCTGTTTTTTTCTAAAGCCTGTTACTTTTATTTGTGGTCAAGCACTGCGTATTTCGTAAATCTGGACGTAGTGATGCCGGGTAGGCGCAACGTCCTTGTAAACGAACTGGGTTGCTTCGGTCCATAGTTTCTGCCTCTCTTCAAGAATCACACGTCTGTCTGGCCTCCCAATAAATACCTCTCTGTTGTGGTTGCACTTAGGGCACAGCTATCTGTATCGCGGCGGCACGCAAGCAACCCCATTGACGGAAAGGTCCATGGTTCATTCGCGGGGGTCGGGGGGCAGGGACATTACGCCGACACAGTGTTGAAAACAACTGTGTTGGATACCGAGTTTTTTTTATTTTATGCTTATTATTTTTTTCTGACAAAGTTACATAGTTTTATTCTGTTAACCGGTGTCGGACACTATTACCCTTTATCAGAACTGAAGCAGTAGCAGGATGATCCACAACAGTATTTGTCAGATGTTGTCTCAGTTGCTGGCCAGTGGCGAACGATACCGGAAAACATTAACACACTTTTATGTTACTGCGAGAAAGGAAGCAGTAAGTGTAAGATGTAGAGTAAAACCGCCTGTAGATTTACACCCGCATTAGAGTAAGAAAGTTACTGACAGCGAAGCCCATTTGATAGTGGAAAGGGGCGATGTCGTCGGTTTGCCAGTGCGTGTGGCTAGGCTGTAGCAGCTACAGCTGTGTGGTTTCATACTATCTTCTGACGCACCCTGTTGACGTGTAGTATTGAGTTTTCTCTGGAGGATTGCTGCAACATTGCCACTAACCGACTGCACTCCTCTCTGTATACCTTTTTCCTCTTATTTGTGTATTTCAACAAAGGCAACAGGACGTGATCTGCCTTCTACAATCCTTAGTATGATTTAGTTGGCGTGTTCGATATGAAAGTGGTATTGCAATGGATCTTAATCCCTTATTTGAATAAAATATCTAGCAATATTAAAATAATAAAAACTACTTAAGTACTTAGCATTCACTGTAATGTGCTAGTAGTGTGTCATACTTGTGCAGAAGGGTTTCCCTTAACAGCGAGATGAAGATTCTGATGGAACTGCAAGCCTCAGAATCTCTTCGAAGAGTTTTTAACAATGCCTCTTGCAAATCGATAATGCCACGCCACGACATCTCTCCATTATAATTTTGCGTTCGCTAACTTTTTATGCCTGAAACGGAGGGCACTACCAACTGTTAAAAATATTTCAGCCACTGAATAAATTTGCCTCGCAAAGAGTGGGTGTTCGCAGCTCAGGTCAACCGGTCCCTTAGTATTCTAAACAGTTTTCTTTATAAACATTCACGACAGTGTTTTTATGAGCTTTCAGAGAGTCTGCTGTTATTTCTACCAGCATTAGGAACATTTAATGCACACCATTCTCTCTTTCCTTCTAGAAATATACGCACACCTCACAAACTCAAACGTCTGGTGACCCAAGACTAGAGGTACCTTGATCACTGAATTTTTCCGTTTCGCAAATCAGACATTTCTGCACACTTCCGCTGCAAGTTTCGGCACAAAACAAACTCACTGCACTGAGAAAGAAAGCACAAAACAGAAATGGATCGTTACTGTTACGTTACTCGCCGCAAGTGTCGTCTGCAGCTAGTAAACCAGTAACCGCTACCAGCAGTAGCAGAGCGATTTGACAGCGGTAAATGGTAAAGGTGACGTGGCTAATCGTATCTTCTGATTGGTTGTTGCTATGGTAGCAACCGTACAAACAGCTAGACATCACTAATGGGTCATTTGGAGAGGAAGAGGATTCACAAGTTTCCCTATCCAGCTGATGCCATTCGTTAACGATTACATTTCGTAGAACTATCAAACTGCGGGAATTTGTATTGCTATGTTTCGTCTGCGGCTTCAAATAGTCCCAGACAGTTGAAACTAAAGGGCTTCTACTTGTTGACCTAAGTGACAAAACCTCTTAGTTAAGAATGTCTGTCGTATACAAACTTTTATTTCACGTTCATACAAGAATACAGTGTCTCAATGTATTATTAGCAACGTGAAAGGAAATGTCTAAATTCCGATCAGTGTCACCCATTCATTCTGATCTAGAAAAACCTTTGTATACTACCTCTGAGTACGAACACAACTGTGTAAATTACATTGGATGTATGTTACTTCGATTATTCTAAACTAAACTATCCGTCTGCAAAGAAAACTGAATACAATAAATGGCTATTATAATACACAAAAGTCTTCCTCCTCAAACAAACACAATACACTGGCTAACTATTGCGTATTTAATGTGCTCTGTTAGAAAATACATCTACTGAACAATGTGAAAAATTTACAAATGAATAGGGTTTCGTAACTCCTTCTCACTCTAAGTTCGTTTTGGCCGTGCGATTGATTCTTACCTGCGCAATGGACAACTCAGCTCTGGTCTGTTCTGCTTCACTGTATTATATGAAATAATGCACTGCATGTTCCTGAAAGAAATCGCTGCGCAGTTAATGCTCTCTACTTTAAGCTGCTTACTAACAAGACTTCGCTATCTTTCCAATACTGCAACTAGCTGCCCAGGCGATAATGCAAGGCGTAACAGCACTGTTCTTACACGATTTACTTTTAAACTCCAAGAAGAAACATTAACGAGCTAATAGCAAGCGAATTGAAAGGTTGATTTGAATATGAAATGTTATTCCCGTCTCTTTAATAACACAGAAGTGAGTCACAACAACATGAAACTATAATCTTTCCTTGGCACTGTCAGGGACAACGTAAACTGATTCAGACAAACAATATTGAAATTACGAAAGTTTCTCATGGCTGTTCTTACAAAATACATTTAACTGAAAATGGAAGCAGAAGAATAGTTACTAAAACACTTAACACATGATCGATAATTTGCCTTGTATACCAAAGGTTGACATTTTGAATAAAATGCAATCTTTACACTAGAATAATTCACTGTTAGCACTTGCAGCAAATAAGAACTGTCTGTATGTTACCTCTTTCCAAACGTGCAGTCACTGTTAACGCATGTTAAAAAACCATCCTTTATCCCCAGTCACACCAGGGAGCAACTCAAATATAAGTCTCCCGATGTTCGGCACATCCGCCATCACAGTACCTCACTCACCAACCCCTCGACACTCACGATCGCAGGAAAACAACAGTGACGTCATCTGTTCCTAACATAACCTTTGACAGCAAAGACTACCGTATCACTCGTGAGTACGGATATCTATGGAGGGAGCATAGTCTACTGCACATCTTCTCAACATCAAACCGGGCTAATCACGTGGTATGGGGAAGGTGGTGTTTTCTACAGTTCGCGGTAATAGCGAAACTTGAAAATTACGTGTATTCGCCTTGTTTATATACGATCCTGCAAGTTTTAGTTTAGAAACAGATGTTATGCAGTATTGTCGTTGCTACGAATGTAGAGAGAAGTATTGTAAAGGAGGACGAGATTTCTCATAGGATATGAAACAAAGGTACAACTGCAAATGTCATATTGGTACGAGGGACTTGTTCGTTGGTATACTAAAATCATGTATTGAAGAGATAATTTATGCGATTTTGTGGTCATGGGTTTATGAGACAAGTAGCTAGATATATTTGCAAGTGTCTTTGAGTAAAGTGCTGGTCATTGTATACGTATTTGTGTTATGTTCATATGCAAATAAAATTTATACGTTGCAGTCTGATTAATTTCCGCCGGCCGCGGTGGTCTAGCGGTTCTGGCGCTGCAGTCCGGAACCGCGGGACTGCTACGGTCGCAGGTTCGAATCCTGCCTCGGGCATGGGTGTGTGTGATGTCCTTAGGTTAGTTAGGTTTAAGTAGTTCTAAGTTCTAGGGGACTTATGACCTAAGATGTTGAGTCCCATAGTGCTTAGAGCCATTTGAACCATTTTTGATTAATTTCCTTCAAGTTACGCAGGTTTTCATATCTTTGTGTGTATCTAAGCATTTTTGCATGAGACAGTTTTCTATATGGTGTCACTGTAACGTAATTTATTAGAACAAATTCGACAATATGCGTCAGTGCAATAGAAAACCTAAAAAAATATTATTGTTAAAATGTCTTTAAAACGTATGTACAAAGTTTCACGGTACTACTGAAGGTGATCTCTATCTGTAGCAGCGAGAGTAATAACACGCAAAATGCAATAAGCGCTATACGGTCTTAAATGTGCCATCTCACGATCATGTGATTTGAACTGCTGGAGAGGTTGCGGGCAGGATTCTCGTTCTGCGCATCCGACTGCTCATTCTACAGATGTATGTACTCTAAGGTTCAGATATACAAAGATGCTCATAACGGCAAACATTTCAAACAAAACTAGCATTTCTTGTAACATATAAACATCCCACAGATTCTAAAATGGCTGAGATGAACCATCATTCTCTAGCAGCCAGAGTTCCTCTCGGGTTTGAAACCGATTGTCTTTGAAAAGAATTAATACTCTCTGTTAGTTACCATCTTTCTACGACCATCTTTACTGCATCGTGTTACGTGGCTATGAGTTAGAGTGTCCATTTAATTTTCATTGAAAAAGGGGACATTTAAAATAAATTAGAGAAAAACCTGGGACAATGAAGAAAGAAAACGGGACATAAATATTGTATTGACTAAATTTAATACACACACAAGTTTACCTTTACAACGTGCACTCAGATGATCCCAAATCACTTTTTACAGTTATTGTGCCACACTATCAATGTACTTTTCACTTTTATGTACTTTGTTAAGAAGTGCATTTTTGTTTGAAATTGTATCATAAAAGTCAGTACACGATACACCATTAAAGTGTGTTTTGACAGTGAGCAAGGCCCTCACTGTTTCAGCTTTCATTCTGTTTTTTTCATCCGACCACAAAGAGTTCACTAACGACAACACACGTTCCACAGCAGCATTTGACCAAGACATTTGCCAGACAAAACACCAAATGAATCATGTTTTTCATGTTAATATTTTTACTTTTGAAATAAGCAAATACTTTACACCAGGTTGCACTAACGTTTATTTTGTCTCCTTCATTTTTTGTGAAGTTCCGTGCACATTAAAATTCATCGAACAGTTTGTCTTCATCAACAGGAAAATTTGGTACAATACTTTTAACAAAAACAACAGTTCTTAATATCCTTCCACTGTAGCTGCTCCTTTTCAGTATTAACCCAGTCAAATGCTTTAAAAGGTGTGAGAAATGGTAAACACCATTCTTTAATATACTCAATGCAAGAGTCATAGAAGATGTCAGCATAAATATGAAATTGTTCTAAAGTAATTTCACCCTCTTCTTCCAGCTCTTTTAGAGTCTCATGCACAAAGGATGTGAGATATCTTTCAGGTTTTCTACTTTGTAATTTGCTCAATAATTTGTTTATTTCTTGATAAACTTCCACTATTGCGATTTCTTGTTTCTCAATACATTTAATTGTTGGGGAGAAAGGTTTTAGCTGGCTAACAAGAAAATGTACAAGAACAATAGACACAGGGTTATCAAAGAATTGTTTAAGGATAACAGGACACTTATCAATGGAAATGAAATATGATTTCAAAGCAGGAAATATCTCTACAATTCTTTCCAATGTTGGTAGCAGAGATAGCCACCTTGTCTTGCTGTGCCCAAGTACAGTTTTGTATTTAGTTTCAGTGAACTTACAGAATGACTTCAGAGATTCAATCCTTAGTGTATATGTGTGGAAATGCTAGATTTTGTTTACAATTAATTGGCAGTCGATGGGTAGGCAATCTGAGCCAGTTTGTAAGGAATTGTGCACCACATGCGCTGGACAGCGAACACCTACTATATTATTCACTGTGTTCTGTTGCAGTTTATAGAACAAATTGTTTTTTCCTTTCCTCTGCTTACCACCAAAATTGGTGTTAGTGTTGTATGCAGAAACTGCAATCACCTTTTCCTCAATATCATATTTCTTTAAAACCTGACGCACAATTATGAAGTAAATCTGAAATTTCTCCAGCTAAATTAAACAGTTCGAGCACTTTCACCGTGATGCCATCTTCTGGGTGAAAATACCTGATAAGGAGAGGAACCAACTTCAAATCCAGATGATTCGATGTATCAATCATTGCATAAATGAATCGACCACTTTTCAGTTCATTTAAAACCTGCTGACCTGCATACGATGCAATAACATTTGAAATGATTGCATTACATTTTGTGTGTCCACGTGTGAATTTAGCACTAAAAGGTTTTTTAACAACTGCTGTAGTACAGTTCATTGACTTAAAGCTATGGTTATGCATTGCACTGTGGTATGCAAACGTAGCTTCTTGTGCTGCTAACTGCCTATCCATTTCTGTTACTGATTTTAAGTTTACATAGTAGTCACTCACGCATTGAATTGCTCTTTTCGTTTGATGACTCATGCGATGTTTCTTCGTCTTTACGTGTTTCACGATGTCAGACCTTCCACCATGACCAATAGCAAATTTTAATCTGCACAACGTACATTCTACAGTTTCTCCACTACCAGTGATAAAAGGAAACTCGCTTTTTATATTGCTGTTAAAATTACACTTTCGTTTTGGCGTAATGAAACGGTGATTGCACAGCGTAAAACATTAACACTGTGGTGACGAAAGCCAGAGAGCAAGTATCAGTGGTGTAGAGTATCTCTGGACCGAAAGGACGGATTCAGTGGATCGATTTACAGGAGAAGAATCTTCGTTGCTATTCGTAACCTATAGTGCGTTTAAAATTACTCGCGATTTTTGGAAGTTCGATACATATTTGGGGTATGCTGAAAGCCATCACACGCTTCCTAGCGTAAATAATTGCGCAGTTAATAGCAAGTCAAACAACCAGTACCGTCAAATACTTCAGCCAAGCGGAATCATAAAAAACGGGACATTTGAGCGTCCCCAAAAAAACTTTCGGGACAGCGGGACATTTTGGTAAAAAAAGGGACTGTCCCGGGAAAAACGGGACGAATGGACACCCTACTATGAGTGCTACACCGTTCCTTGTAGAATCGTTGGACAGTTCGCTTTGAAACACCACGTAGACGGGCAACTTAACTCATGGAATATTCATAGGCGTTTCCAAAGACGATAGCTCAATTTCTGCTTTCCCGCCATGTCTCCACGTGAACACATCTTACTAAGTATCCGAAGTAGATTTCCTACTTCGAGTGGGCCATGCACATCACTGCTCTGCCGTGACATAAGGAAAAAACTTCCAAAAGTAAATTTCGCATGTCGTCCCACGTTAAGATCATTGCGCCACAGGAGAAGCGCATTGTCAGAAGAGCGTACATGGTCTCGCTTTCCTGCGGACACAGTTCTGCTGCGGTACGGATATCGAAAATGTGAGAGCGAAATGGTGCGGCAACGGGAAATGTACTTCAGTGTTCAAGTACACGGGACAGTACGATTCGTGCAGGCAAACCGCCTAATTTGCACATAGGTTCACCGTGAAATTGTGTCTGTATATGGACCAAATGCAGTGTGGTGTTCAGCCGTAGTGAAATGATGACAACTACACTCCTGGAAATTGAAATAAGAACACCATGAATTCATTGTCCCAGGAAGGGGAAACTTTATTGACACATTCCTGGGGTCAGATACTCACATGATCACACTGACAGAACCACAGGCACATAGACACGGGCAACAGAGCATGCACAATGTCGGCACTAGTACAGTGTATATCCACCTTTCGCAGCAATGCAGGCTGCTATTCTCCCATGGAGACGATCGTAGAGATGCTGGATGTAGTCCTGTGGAACGGCTTGCCATGCCATTTCCACCTGGCGCCTCAGTTGGACCAGCGTTCGTGCTGGACGTGCAGACCGCGTGAGACGACGCTTCATCCAGTCCCAAACATGCTCAATGGGGGACAGATCCGGAGATCTTGCTGGCCAGGGTAGTTGACTTACACCTTCTAGAGCACGTTGGGTGGCACGGGATACATGCGGACGTGCATTGTCCTGTTGGAACAGCAAGTTCCCTTGCCGGTCTAGGAATGGTAGAACGATGGGTTCGATGACGGTTTGGATGTACCGTGCACTATTCAGTGTCCCCTCGACGATCACCAGTGGTGTACGCCCAGTGTAGGAGATCGCTCCCCACACCATGATGCCGGGTGTTGGCCCTGTGTGCCTCTGTCGTATGCATTCCTGATTGTGGCGCTCACCTGCACGGCGCCAAACACGCATACGACCATCATTGGCACCAAGGCAGAAGCGACTCTCATCGCTGAAGACGACACGTCTCCATTCGTCCCTCCATTCACGCCTGTCGCGACACCACTGGAGGCGGGCTGTACGATGTTGGGGCGTGAGCGGAAGACGGCCTAATGGTGTGCGGGACCGTAGCCCAGCTTCATGGAGACGGTTGCGAATGGTCCTCGCCGATACCCCAGGAGCAACAGTGTCCCTAATTTGCTGGGAAGTGGCGGTGCGGTCCCCTACGGCACTGCGTAGGATCCTACGGTCTTGGCGTGCATCCGTGCGTCGCTGCGGTCCGGTCCCAGGTCGACGGGCACGTGCACCTTCCGCCGACCACTGGCGACAACATCGATGTACTGTGGAGACCTCACGCCCCACGTGTTGAGCAATTCGGCGGTACGTCCACCCGTTCTCCCGCATGCCCACTATACGCCCTCGCTCAAAGTCCGTCAACTGCACATACGGTTCACGTCCACGCTGTCGCGGCATGCTACCAGTGTTAAAGACTGCGATGGAGCTCCGTATGCCACGGCAAACTGGCTGACACTGACGGCGGCGGTGCACAAATGCTGCGCAGCTAGCGCCATTCGACGGCCAACACCGCGGTTCCTGGTGTGTCCGCTGTGCCGAGCGTGTGATCATTGCTTGTACAGCCCTCCCCCAGTGTCCGGAGCAAGTATGGTGGGTCTGACACACCGGTGTCAATGTGTTCTTTTTTCCATTTCCAGGAGTGTATTTGACCAAGGCCGCAGGGACGGGGAAGGCGGTCATCGTGAGGGAACGCCTGCGGCATCGAACACAGGTGACAATGTCCCGCCAGTCTGTGGACTGTTTCGCAGCAGTCGTAGGCTTTCCAACGATGAGAAAGAACACACAGCGGTTCTCGAATTGTTCCAGACGAATGAGCAGATTATTATCGTTGAGAAATTGGTAGAGCGTTCCGACCGTAATTTACAGACTCTATGCCTATTTTGAAAAAAAAAATTGCCGTGTATCTGTGTCACTCTGAAGTGTAGTACAGTGTCCAGTGACAGTTACATATCCTGCAGTAATAATGTGTAACTTTCTTTTAGAAGTTCCCTGGCACGTGTCTTGTGGAAGCCCCATGACAGCCTAGAACACCATCTACAGCTCTCAAACGTAAGCAGCATGATTTCTTTATCCTTTGACTGACACTGGTAAGTATTTGTTCACCATTGGTAAACAACTGCAATTAACAAGCTGTAACCTTTCGTCACGTAAATCCTGTAAACCGGGTGTGTTAAGCTGCGCAGCGCTCATTGCAATAGAACGCCCCGCATCATCCATTGTCGTTAAATTAACAAAGGACACAATAGAATTTGTCTGTTCATCGCTAGGATCAGAAACAATATTAGTGGTCGGTACGCACTGATTGTCTACAAATGGAGGATTGTCATCATTACACTACTATCGCAGATACTATCAGTCAAGTTATTTAAGTCGGCTATTTCACTCATTATACATCGCGATGTACTGTTAGCAGTTTTTCGCGGCATTTTTACACCAATCAAGATTATTCACTAATTAAACAAAGACAATACAAGATGCAACAAACACAAATACAACAAAGAGCAACAGATTGCCGATGATCTGTGGAAGAAAGATTGACAAATTAGATAAAGCGTTGCGCCAAATGCTAATTATATTTAAGTAAATAAGAGCAGATATCTGACTACTTGTCAGAAGATTCACAAAGAAATACGATCCTGGTCCGGATGTCGCCAAGTGTAACCTCCCCGCAAGGAATTTAGAAAGTCAATGATTACAAAAAAAATGTGCCAAATGTTGTCTTCCCATAAAAGTGAATAACAAAAATGAGCCAAGCGTAACCTGCCTGCAAAATTAAAGAAAAATAATGGCCCAAATGTAAACTCCACACAAAAATTAAGGAATGATAATTTCTCATTAAACCCACAATAATGTTAATTAAATAATGAACCATTAACTGAATGTAACATCTCAACACAGATAATTAAACCTGATAAATCTTATAAGGGCAGCAACGCTGACTTTCGGCCCTGTGAAATAATTAAACCAAAAATTCTTACCTCAGTAAGAACTGCATCTATATCTGCTCTTATTTTAAAAAATTTCCGGCACAGCTCCGTGCAATGCTGGCCTATATTTAATTTTGATTCTTGGAGGAAATGCATAGGAAATATTCTTTAAATTGAAATGAATCTTTTTCTTTAAATGAGTTACTTTATAAAAGGTTACCATTGGGGCATCGTTTTTTGAACAAATTAATTACAATTAACATACGTTATCAGCTGAGCGCAATGCTGCTTCATTACCTTCAACAATAATACACATCGTCCACCACAATCCTGACCAGATTCGGAAGAACAGCACGCCGTCGACGCATGCCGACTCCCGCAGACTAGCACCAACTACTCGCTGCAACTACTGCCGACTGGCAACTACTGCAGACAGAGTGCAACTACTGTTCCTGGCGACTCGCTACACGCAACAGCACCAGACTGCTACTACTATCCAACTGTGTACTCTCTCTGCCCACTCGCCACACACTACTGCCGACTGACTATTACAGCAGACAGAGTGCAACTCGCAACTGAACTTTCGCGGGTCAAGCGCAGACTAGCCACGATAAATAACTCTCTGGTCAGAGATTCTGTCATGCCTCGCCATCGCTGGTAAAGAATACATATGAAACGTACGCGTTTCAAAGTATAACTGTTTTTCTCATGATTCCTTAGTACGAATATTTACCGTATCATACCCCATAACAGACCTAAAATTACAAAATAAATTGAGCAGGTTTGTCTTTGCTGTTTCCATAGAGTACATATTAACGTGTGTTTCACTGTTATGCTGGAAAAGCCTTTTGTCACTTAGTGGATTAAGAAATGTGGTCGCTTTTCGGAACTGTAGGTGGTGCAGAACTGCTGACTGGGATTTGGTTCACTGAGCTTGTTTATAGAAAAAGACAAAAATATTCTTCATCTATTATTAATTAATTACTACTACTACTACTGATAATAATAATAATGATTATTATTATTATTATTATTACTGTGAAACATAGCCTGTAATATTTCCTGCTGTTCAGGTTCTTTGGTACACAAATAATAAAAAAAATGGTGCACTCCCTTTGTTCAACAGTATTTTCCTGTATCTGATTCGCTTGTCTGATGTCTGACTTTCGCGAGCCAATCAGCCTGAACGCAGGCTTCTTAATTACAATAATAATGGTCGCCTGTCTCCTGGATGATTTTACGTCACATTTGTATTACGGAGAATGCATACTTACAGAGAATGCTTTCGTAACAATGATTACCAAATTGTTATTCATATCACATAAATTAATTCAGTGAACTTGCACTCTTCAAGATTATACTACAAAATTGGATCGAGAAGAAAGTAATTTTGGGGGTACCCGTACCACTCAAGAAAACGTAAATGTGGGCAACACTGAAGCTTCCTCAGATGCGAGCCATGGACTTGGCATCACTATTTAGTTAATTACGTTAATTCTTTGGCAAAATCACTGGGCATTTTCATAAATAATACTCCCTACCTCACTGTAGCCACTTAGTGAGACTTTTATATAAAACTGTTTACTGCGTGAAGTGTGCTCAGCCAAAATTGCCTTCTTCATGTCCCGTTGTTATGTGTAGTAAAATAAAGGAGAAACTGATCATCATATTAAAAGATAATAAGTTTTAATTTGATTGTTGGGTTATTTAACTTTAACAGTTAGCTATACCCTGTTCTTTCAGCGCATTAAATTCAGTTTCCTTTAAAAGTTATTTTTGAACTTAAGCAGCAAATATCAAATGGCAGTTAGCACCATTATACAATGAAGCACGCAAGTATTAGGTCAATTCAGGTTAAAAGAATGTGATCTAGATAAGATCCAGTACCCGTTTTCGTGAGAAGTTGATGAATCAACGTAGCACATACAGGATCCGTAAGGCTGGTCCCGGCGGAGGTTCGAGTCCTCCCTCAGGCATGGGTGTGTGTGTTCCTCCTTTGGATAATTTAGGTTAAGTAGTGTGTAAGCTTAGGGACTGATGACCTTAGCAGTTAAGTCCCATAAGATGTCACACACATTTGAACATTTTTTTTTTTTCAGGATCCATAAACAACTGTCATAGAATATTTATTTCCCGTTTTACAAGGCTCAGTCTCTGGGAGAAAGTAATGTTATATTTATTCAACAGGTCACAGCAGAATTGTCGCTCTCGTTACCCAACCCAGTTAGTGCCAGGGAAGTGACTTCAACATGACGGACGTACGTTTGAGCTTTGAAGCGCAGAAGTAGATGGTTAAGTCGTTCTGGAAGTTTTCGAATGTTGCTGCCCTTCAAAGACAGTGGAGAAGCAAGTATGGTGCAGAACCATCTTCAAGATTATCAATTACACGTCTACGAGACCAATTCGAGGTTCATGGAACAGTATCTGATGTGCATAAAAGTCAATCAGGCCTACAAGTGACGAATTCTCGGCTGATCTCCGAATTTTTTCATCGCTCATCACAGAAATCTTCTAGGAAAGGCCACGTGAGAGTAATGTAAGTGCTAGCAGTGTTCTATGCGTTCTTGGTTCAAAAAATGGTTCAAAATGGTTCAAATGACTCTGAGCACTATGGGACTTAATATCTGAGGTCATCAGTCCCCTAGGACGTAGAAATACTTAAACCTAACTAACCTAAGGACATCACACACATCCATGCCCGAGGCAGGATTCGAACCTGCGACCGTAGCGGTCTCGCGGTTCCAGACTGAAGCGCCTAGACCCGCTCGGCCACTCCGGCCGGCTCTACGCGTTCTGAAGAAAGGTATGTTTCACGTGAACGACCCAAGACTGATGCAACATCTAAGTGACGACGATCCAGATCGAAGGTTACAATTCTGCGAATGGATTCTGAAGACGGTGAGCCGGTAACCAGGATTTATGCGTAGCATAATTTGGTCGGGTGAAGCCCAATTCAAACTTAATAGACCTGTCAATAGGCACAATTTTGTGTACTGGGCTGAAATAAACCTCACACTACCGTTCAAAAAGGCTGTGAATTTTCCTGTGTAAGTAATGTGTGACACGTTTTGCTGGAAGGGGACTCATTGGGACTCCCCGCTTTGAAGACAATGTAACTGGAGAAAAGCACTTAACAGTGTTTGTTGATTCCTTATTTCCTGGCATTCGGTGTTATGCGGAATGACGAGTTTTATTACCAACAAGACGGTATCCTGCCGCACTCTTACAGAGACGTACGAACATACCTGGATCAGAATTTACCAGGCCAGTAGATAGGGAGCAGGAAGATAATTTAATTTCCTCTACGCTATCCAGACCTTACGCCGCTCAACTTCTTCTTGTGGAGCACAGAGTACAAATGTAAACCACGTAGCTTAGACATACTTAGGAAGGCGATTCAGGTCGTGTGCGCAGAAATCCCATTTGACACTTTGGTACGATGTACGGAATCAATGGTGACTCGGACTCAGAAATGTATCGTTGCTGAAGACCACCATTCTGAACATTAACTACAAAGAATACATTTCCTTTTCAAATTACACTTTCAGTTTCTTGTAGAACAAGGTTCCAAAAATTTAACCTTGTAGAACAGTAAATAAATTTTATATGACAGTTCAAAGTGCACCCTGTGCTACAAACAGATAGACAGATAATTCATTTCAATTTCTAAGGCATAAAAATAAAAATTATTTTGTTTCGGGGTGTCCGTGAAAAGCAACTGCTCCGTATCTCTTAAAAACACCAACGTAAACTCACCTGTCGTGGAAAGTTCAGTCGTACAGAAATGTAATTACAACAAGAGAGGATTGAAAAGACCCACGCAGATAGGTTTTTGTGCGCTTCGTTTCGTGATTGCGTTATTTCTGGAAAGCGACGAGAGCGCTAATCGCTGTGGCGGTACACAGTGGATTCTTTTATCTGCCCGGCTGCGCAGGGCGCACAAAACACATTGTGGGGTGGTCGCGCCGCGCTCGCAGCCGCCGATACGAGATTATAATGGTGCCGTCACCTGCCGCTAAATTGTCTTGCCCTCTCTTTACACGAGGCCTGCGTTCCAGTCTCCCACTTGTTTGTCTGTTGTAATTAACTCAGTCCAAACAAGCGTACTGAAAAAACGACGGCCTGTTCTGCAATCAACAGTTGCGTTGCGGAGCTCACTCTGTTGACTTGTTGCTAATTAATCCGCTTTGACAAATGATTGTTGATGTTTCTTTGGCAACTAAATTATTACTAATTGAAACAATGCGATCGCGTGCCCGTTGGAGTCCGCTGTCGTCCCTCGAATCATCTGACAACAAAATCGGCCATCACAGGCCGATTTAAAATTATGTTTGCCGATAAATAACACGCTGGCAGACTAGGTTAAACAATTATAGTACACATGAAAGAGAATTATGAACCACTTCCACGGGGAAAACCTCGTTGTCCAGTAATAAAAGCTTCCGCCAAATGACCTGCATCTCGTTTAGAAAATACGCCAGATTACAGTACAGGAAAAAATAAGACACTCCTGCTCCTCTGAAGTCCAAACATATTGAATCACATGAACAATTACAGATTTGTTGAACACGTTGTTCGAACTACGCTTACAATTTTATGTTCGATATCCTACCGTTCGTGGCTTGCTGCAGCGTGAATGAAGAGGGACAGGTAACCTTTAAATTAGTGGAAACCACAATCTGGTGTGGTTGTGGTCAACTGCCAGTTCAAAACGACTTTGCGGGATGCTTTCAGTTTTATTCAGTTGTTCAAGACAATCAGAACTTCCAGGTATTGGAGCATGACAGAATATCTCCTCCGTTGTTTTTCTCAGGCGGTTTTGGGTGAATCTTTGACGGTGGAGAGTTACAGAGCTCCACGCCGTCTCAAAGAGGCAACTGAGGAGTTAGCTGACGCAGGAATAACTGTTTCGAAAGCTAGCATAAATGGGTGAGGGGTGAGAGGAATTTGTACTGACTACTCATCGACATCTTATTGGCGGGGGTAAACCCGTTGTCGGTAGCCAGAAGGATGTCCTATAAAACAACAGTCACGGAAAAAGACAGATGTTTATAAAACTGTTTCAGATTTGTTAAATTAAAATACTGATTCTCAGAACACTAGGTCGGCTGTGATTTATCCTCCGTTGGTTGGCACAAGTAAACAGCCCAGGTATAGGGAATACGCAAAAGTTTATTGAACACCATTCCCACAAAATTGTTTCCTACAAAGAAACAAAGGAAAGGATGGTGCTTCAACAAGCGAAACAAAATGAATGCCAGTCCGCCAGTAAGTGAAAGAAAAGTTCGTAAATGACTGGTACACTTAGACATCCTGAGCCACAAAGCACATAAAGAAGTTCTGTGACACTTTGCCGCGCGTGATTAGCCGAGCGGTCTAAGGCGCTGCAGTCATGGACTGTGTGGCTAATCCCGGCGGAGGTTCGAGTCCTCCCTCGGGCATGGGTTTGTGTGTTTGTCTTTAGGATAAATTAGGTTACGTAGTGTGTAAGCTTAGGGACTGATGACCTTAGCACTTAAGTCCCATACGATTTCACACACCTCTGAACATTTGAATTTGTGACACTTAAAAGAGTTACACACGTTTCAGTAAACACAATCTCGAGGTCTTAAGAGCCTTGCTTTAAGGAGAACGAATTAAGTTTCTGTAGTCACGTGCTATTTAATGAGCGGAGTCTTGAAGTCCTAATATCTTTAGCTTAAGACGGAAAAAAAGTTTCTCACTTTATAACGAAGTCGAACTCCACGCTTTAGTCAAGAAAAATAAACATTTAGGAACTCTTATGATGTATTTTTCTGAAAAAATATTGAGAGCCAACAGTAATGGAATATCTAACCCCAGCGAGGAGACAAACTTCATTCTGGCACTATCTCGTCGGCTAGGAGAACAAAGGGTACAATTATACCAAGTCTCAACGAGCATATCGTTGAACCCTTAGAATCCCAGCTGCGGAGGTGGCGTGCTGTCCAGAAGTAGATGGCTCAGTCCTTGCCACAGCGTAGTGGAGATATTCAGGTTGCTCGTTGCGACGGAACTGATCTCTGGAGCTAGTACACAGGCCTAAATAGCCGCCTCGTGGAAGGATACGTCCTGGCCTACTTTTGGCATGAGACTTAGCGGATGCATGGAGTGGGGACGCCTTGCCAACGATCTCTACCGTCATCATGTAAACCGCAGGATGATCTGGCCGGAATGCCGTTGACACCATCTGCTGGTCTGGGTTGCGAAGTACCATGTCGTCTGCACTGCAGGGGTTGAAGTCCTAGCAAACCGCATGATGAATAATTTGTGTCTCGTACATCGGCACCCAATGTCTGGGGCACCACAGCAGGCTACCAGATTCTCCCTTACACATTCATTTATATTTCTTTCCCTGCCAATGCTACCAAAAATACCGGTAATCCTCCCATTTACTATATCATTTATGTCGTGTACCAAAACTTTGAAACCTAGTTTTCGTAGAGCGTAACACTAGCTACACTACTGGCCATTAAAATTGCTACGCCACGAAGATGACGTACTACAGACGCCAAATTTAACCGACAGGAAGAAGATGCTGAGATATGCAAATAATTAGCATTTCAGAGCATTCACACAAGGTTGGCGTCGGTGGCGACACCTACAACGTGCTGACATGAGGAAAGTTTCCAACCGATTTCTCATACACAAACACCAGTTGACCGGCGTTGCCTGGTGAAACGTTATTGTGATGCCTCGTGTAAGGAGGAGAAATGCGTACCATCACGTTTCCGACTTTGATAAAGGTCGGATTGTAGCCTATCGCGATTGCGGTTTATCGTATCGCGACATTGCTGCTGGCATTGGTCGAGATCCAATGACTGTTAGCAGAATATGGAATAGGTGGGTTCAGGAGGGTAATACGAAACGTCGTGTTGGATCCCAACGGCCTCGTATCATTAGCAGTCGACATGACAGGCATCATATCCGCGTGGCTGTAACGGATCGTGCTGCCACGTCTCGATCCCTGAGTCAGAAGATGGGGACGTTTGCAAGATAACAACCATCTGCACCAACAGTTCGACGACGTTTGCAGCAGCATCGACTATCAGCTCGGAGACCATGGCTGCGGTTACCCTTGACACTGCATCACAGACAGGAGCGCCTGCAATGGTGTACTCAACGACGAACCTGAGTGCACGAATGGCAAAACGTCATTTTTTCGGATGAATCCAGGTTCTGTTTACAGCATCATGATGGTCGCATCCGTGTTTGGCGACATCGGGGTCATCGCCATACTGGCGTATCACCCGGCGTGATGGTATGGGGTGCCATTGGTTACACGTCTCGGTCACTTCTTGTTCGCATTGACGGCACTTTGAACAGTGCACGTTACATTTCAGATGCGTTACGACCCTTGGCTCTACCCTTCATTCGATCCCTGCGAAACCCTACATTTCAGCAGGATAATGCACGACCGCTTGTTGCAGGTCCTGTACGGACCTTTCTGAATACAGAAAATGTTCGACTGCTGCCCTGGTCAGCACGTTCTAAGGATCTCACCAATTGAAAACATCTGGCCAATGGTGGCCGAGCAACTGGCTCGTCACAATACGCCAGTCACTGCTCTTGATGAACTGTGGTATCGTGTTGAAGTTGCATGGGCAGCTGTACCTGTAAATGCCATCCAAGCTCTGTTTGACTCAATGAGCAGGCGTATCAAGGCCGTTATTACGGCCAGAGGTGGTTGTTCTGGGTACTGATTTCTCAGGAATTATATGCACCCAAATTTCGTGAAAATGTAATCACATGTCAGTTCTAGTATAATATATGTGTCCAATTAATACCCGTTTACCATCTGCATTTCTTCTTGGTGTAGCAATTTTAATTGCCAGTAGTGTAGAATTTTCCCATTGCCAGTCGATGATGAGTCGGAAATAACTTTCCGTCTTACTGATTCACAAGTCATCACCAATTTACAATAGCGTACTAAAGCGGTACAAGACGTTTGAGGAAGGTGACTATTTGTATGCTGCAAAGCGTTTATGCAGACTAGGCGTGTCATAACAGACTGTGAACCACATGAGGGACTTAATGCTGGAAACGTGCATAAAATCTGCCTATCAGATAGTACTAATTAAACGGCCATCATCCAGCAGCATGGAAAATCCTTCACAAGCGATTAGGAATGAACCAATACAAATTGTAGCTCCTGCACGCCGTAAGCCATGACAGCAAATATTAACATCTGCAGTTCCATACTGGTATGCGGAACCGTCCTGAAAATGATGACTTGGCAAACATGACGACTGCAGTGACGAATCCAGTTTCCTTCTTTCGGAGGTCACTAACCCTAAAGACACCCATGTGGTGGAGAATCCACATGCAACTGTCGTAACACTTCCAGGATTGCAAGGAAGCTAACCTGTGCCGCGTCCTACAAGAGTCTATGGACCCTTCTTCTATGCTGGGAGAGAACTGTCAATGGTATCACCTAGCATGACATGCTGTGCTCGTGACAAATGCCACATCTTGAAACTGATAGCATGGATTCCACCCTTCGACGAGATGGCGCCCGCCACGTTTTCGCCATCGTCTAGTGAGATATTGACACATACCTGGATGAGCCGTGATGCAGCCAGTGAACTGGGACTACTCAAGTGGCCACCAAGATTACTGGACTTGACGCCTTGCAGCTTTCTAGTGTGGGGTTTCATCATGGATAGAGTTTATGTTCCACCTCTCCCACAGAACCTCGAAGATCTGCGACAACACATTGCAGCATATGTTCTTGCTCCCATCCGCAAAATGCTGGATAGGATATGGACAGAATTGGACTACCGATCAGATGCGTGCGTGTGATGTTGAGTGGACTCATAGAACGTTTCTAAGCATTGTAAAAATGTATAAGAGTTTGTCTTTTATACATTGTATCATTTGTTTATTTCTCTACTGATTTTTGGAAATGTTTCATGAACTTCACAATTACCCTGTCTAAAGTGTGTTGTGGAATTGTAAATCTATCTAACCGTAGCCCCTTTGTTTCTTGTTTCTTGGTGGTTTGTGTTGCACATAATTAGAATATCTTTACAGAATAAAAAATGGCTCTGAGCACTATGGGACTTAACTACTATGGTCATCAGTCCCCTAGAACTTAGAACTACTTAAACCTAACTAACCTAAGGACATCACACACATCCATGCCCGAGGCAGGATTCGAACCTGCGACCGTAGCAGTCGCGCGGTTCCGGACTGCGCTCCTTTACAGAATATAAACGGCAGTTTATAGGTAATAAAAATTAGTTTATCACGTAACTTCTGCACTTTTACGTATCCAAAGGAATTACACCTGATACTAGTACAATTTACATGCACACGAAATAAGCGTCAATCCAAAAAACTACAAAAAACGAAACTTGTCTAGCTTGAAGGGGGAAACCAGATGGCGCTATGGTTGGCCCGCTAGATGGCGATGCCATAGGTCAAACGGATATCAACTGCGTTCTTTTAAATAGGAACCCCCATTTTTTTCTTACATATTCGTGTAGTACGTAAACAAATGTGAATGTTTTCGTTGGACCAATTTTTTCGCTTTGTGATAGATGGCGCTGTAATAGTCACAAACATGTGGCTCACAATTTTAGACGAACAGTTGGTAACAGGTAGGTTTTTGAAATTAAAATACAGAACGTAGGTACGTTTGAACATTTCATTTCGGTTGTTCCAAAGTGGTACATGTACCTTTGTGAACATATCATTTCTGAGAACGCATGCTGTTACAGCGTGATTAACTGTAAATACCACATTAACGCAATAAATGCTCAAAATGATGTCAGTCAACCTCAATGCATTTGGCAATACGTGTAACGACATTCCTCTCAACAGCGAGTAGTTCGCCTTCCGCACTATTCGCACATGCATTTACAATGCGCTGACGCATGTTGTCAGGCGTTGTCGGTGGATCACGACAGCATGCGGGCCATGGTATGGTGCTTCGACGACCAATCCACCTGTCATGAAATATGCTATTCAATACCGCTTCAACCGCACGCAAGCTATATGCCGGACATCCACCATGTTGGAAGTACATCACCATTCTCTCATGCAGTGAAACATCTTGTAGTAACATCGGTAGAACATTACGTAGGAAATCAGCATGCATTGCACCATTTAGATTGCCATCGATAAAATGGGGGCCAATAATCCTTCCTCCCATAATGCCGCACCACACATTAACCCGCCAAGGTCGCTGATGTTCCACTTGTCACAGCCACCGTGGATTTTCCGTTGCCGTATAGTGCATATTATGCCGGTTTACGTTACCGCTGTTGGTGAACGACGCTTCGTCGCTAAATAGAACGCTTGCAAAATATCTGTCAACGTCCCGTAATTTCTATTGTACCCAGTGACAGAACTGTACACGACGTTCAAAGGCGTCGCCGAGCAATTCCTGGTGCATAGGAATATGGTGCGTGTGCAGTCGATGTTGATGTAGCATTCTCAACACCGACGTTTAAAAGATTCCCGATTCTCACGCAATTTGTCTGCTACTGATTTGCGGATTAGCCGCGACAGCAGCTAAAACACCTACTTGGGCATCATCATTTGTTGCAAGTCGTGGTTGACGTTTCACATGTGGCTGAACACTTCCTGTTTCCTTAAATAACGTAACTATCCTCCGAACGGTCCGGACACTTGGATGATGTCGTCCAGGATACCGAGCAGCATACATAGGACACGGCCGTTGGGCATTTTAACCACAATAGCCATACATCAACTCTATATCGACCTTCTCTGCAATTAGTAAACGGTCCATTTTAACACGGGCAATGTATCACGAAGCAAATGCCGTCCGCACTGGCGAAATGTTGCGTAATACCACGTACTTATACGTTTGCGACTATTACAGCGCCATCTGTCACAAAGCGAAAGAAGTGGTCCAACTAAAACATTCATATTTCTTTACGTACTATATAAATATGTAATTAAATATTGGTGTTCCTATTAAAAAAAAAAAAAAAGCTGTTGATATCCGTTTGACCTATGGCAGCGCCACCTAGCAGGCCAACCATAGCGCCATCTGGTTTCCCCCTTCAAGCTACACGAGTTTCGTTCTTTGTAGTTTTTTCGTTTGATGCCTATTTCGTGAGATATTTGGCCCGGTCATTATTAATGGACATGAGTTATTCAAGGCAAGAGTTATTATCGATGAGCGCGAAAGTAGTTTCTGAATGAAAGAAACATGTTTTATACAAGTTCGACGAAGTGCTGAAGCGATATTTGAGATATTTTTGCTTCGTGTTTTTTTTTCTTGTTTTAATTTTGCGTTTTTGTTGAGGAAATTGCGTTTTCTAGCACTGTATGATGAATTTGTATCGTTTTATTTATTGTTACAACAATAGCCCTCTTTTTCAGGTTATAAATCAATAATTTTCGAATAAAACCTGTTTAAACATAGACGATCTGCAGTTTTCTACAAATACTGTCTAATTTTACGTATGTAGAACAAACCTGTCCTGTAGGTTACCCAGCCCATTACGTAGCCTCATTCAGTTTCTAGACGGTTCACTTCCTCCAGCTTTTAGGAGAATGTAGTTTGACACTAATGGCTTACATAAAGAAAGCGATCGTTAAGAGATAACGCCCAAGAGGTTTCCAACACACCTAATATACAGGTAATGCGGGTACGACCTCAACTGACCAGTGTTACCAGGAAAACTGTGCTGAGTTACGATATTGTACAGTAGTCTACGGTAGTTTGACAACTCTAATCTTAGCACACACAATATTTTCTCTGCCTGGTTCGCCGCTATTTCTGTAACTACGGACGGTGGCGCCGTTGTCACCCGTTTTCCAGACTAACTTTTGTCAGTCATTTTCCTGACTAACTTTCCAGCACCTAGTTCAAAATCAGTAAATAAATATTTCACGTATTGTATCATTTTTTGCATTATGTTTATCCATTTTCTTACACCGATTTTTTAAAATGTTTCATGTTCTTCACAATTTCACCGTACAGTTGGCGCAGACCACTCCTAATGTAGAATATCTTCAGGCACGTAAAAGCAACTATCAAATCCCTGTAAACAAATAAAATACGTAATTTGCAGGCTGCATTTAATATCTCAAACTAAGACCCAGACGTTTCTAATTTACAGAAACATGAATACAGTTTAAAAGTAGGTCCGAAAATATACTCCTGGAAATGGAAAAAAGAACACATTGACACCGGTGTGTCAGACCCACCATACTTGCTCCGGACACTGGGGGAGGGCTGTACAAGCAATGATCACACGCTCGGCACAGCGGACACACCAGGAACCGCGGTGTTGGCCGTCGAATGGCGCTAGCTGCGCAGCATTTGTGCACCGCCGCCGTCAGTGTCAGCCAGTTTGCCGTGGCATACGGAGCTCCATCGCAGTCTTTAACACTGGTAGCATGCCGCGACAGCGTGGACGTGAACCGTATGTGCAGTTGACGGACTTTGAGATAGGGCGTATAGTGGGCATGCGGGAGAACGGGTGGACGTACCGCCGAATTGCTCAACACGTGGGGCGTGAGGTCTCCACAGTACATCGATGTTGTCGCCAGTGGTCGGCGGAAGGTGCACGTGCCCGTCGACCTGGGACCGGACCGCAGCGACGCACGGATGCACGCCAAGACCGTAGGATCCTACGCAGTGCCGTAGGGGACCGCACCGCCACTTCCCAGCAAATTAGGGACACTGTTGCTCCTGGGGTATCGGCGAGGACCATTCGCAACCGTCTCCATGAAGCTGGGCTACGGTCCCACACACCGTTAGGCCGTCTTTCGCTCACGCCCCAACATCGTGCAGCCCGCCTCCAGTGGTGTCGCGACAGGCGTGAATGGAGGGACGAATGGAGACGTGTCGTCTTCAGCGATGAGAGTCGCTTCTGCCTTGGTGCCAATGATGGTCATATGCGTGTTTGGCGCCGTGCAGGTGAGCGCCACAATCAGGACTGCATACGACCGAGGCACACAGGGCCAACGCCCGGCATCACGGTGTGGGGAGCGATCTCCTACACTGGCCGTACACCACTGATGATCGTCGAGGGGACACTGAATAGTGCACGGTACATCCAAACCGTCATCGAACCCATCGTTCTACCATTCCTAGACCGGCAAGGGAACTTGCTGTTCCAACAGGACAATGCACGTCCGCATGTATCTCGTGCCACCCAACGTGCTCTAGAAGGTGTAAGTCAACTACCCTGGCCAGCAAGATCTCCGGATCTGTCCCCCATTGAGCATGTTTGGGACTGGACGAAGCGTCGTCTCACGCGGTCTGCACGTCCAGCACGAACGCTGGTCCAACTGAGGCGCCAGGTGGAAATGGCATGGCAAGCCGTTCCACAGGACTACATCCAGCATCTCTACGATCGTCTCCATGGGAGAATAGCAGCCTGCATTGCTGCGAAAGGTGGATATACACTGTACTAGTGCCGACATTGTGCATGCTCTGTTGCCTGTGTCTATGTGCCTGTGGTTCTGTCAGTGTGATCATGTGATGTATCTGACCCCAGGAATGTGTCAATAAAGTTTCCCCTTCCTGGGACAATGAATTCACGGTGTTCTTATTTCAATTTCCAGGAGTGTATTATTATTAGTGGAGAATTACTATACAAAACAGTTGAGGAAACAGGTATGCAGAAGGTCCTTGCACAAAAAAAGGACAGGTTAGTGGGACATCTGCTGTGGCTTCCTAGAAATAGCTGCTAGAAGGAACAGCAGAGGGAAAAACAGTTGGGACAGGCAAAGACTAGAATATGGAAAACCAATTATAAATCACATTCTTATGTAAATCATTACAGAGTGCCTCGGGTTGCACGTTACTGACGTAGATTATTCTTTTATCGATTTTTGAATACACATTCCATAATCAAGTGAATCCAGATGATCGTCACATTTACAATTACATTAATTTAGAGCAATAATTCTACACATGGGAACCCGATAACCTCCGGTATTCACCCCTCTCCCCTCCTACTTTAACGCTCAGGTAACATAACGTAAAGTTATGAAAAATCTTTACGATACACTCTTTATTTATAGCGAATAGTTATGAATTCTGTGCCCAGTTGGCAATGAAAATGGTAGCTGCAAGGCAAGTATAACGAGAGTACTGCACATCTTGCAACAGTAGGGAAAAAATTGATTTTTCCACAAAACTTAGCACTTAACTATCAGTAATCGCGACACACTGAAGTGTTTCCCATCATACTGTTACAGAGGCAGTACAGAGCATCAAGCCACGGAAATAAATACCGAAGTTCGGCGCCCTCAGTCTGATGACTGCCTGAAATAATTTGTGGAAACTAACGAACATTTGATAAGTGATCGATCTCTTATTTATATTTAGTTAATATACTGTCAAGTGTTCTACAATATCCATAATGGATTAGCTTAATTTAATCATTTAATTAATTTTTGTTACAGTGCATCGTAAACGCAAACTGACTGCGCAGCATACCAACCTGAGCTTTGTTTTTTAGAATAATTGTGTGTTAATTGAGGTTTGGTTGGCTCCACGGTTTGCATTCGCGAAGTGTAGTGTTGTTTGTTTACTTTATGCGATTTTGGCTATTTTCTGAAGTGGTAGGCAGGATACGGGTGTTTATCGAAACCCATAAATGGACATATATCACTGAATCGACATAAATGTGATTTGCCTGCCAGATACATCTGATAATAGAATGTTTCTTCCTAAACCAATCATGTATGCTGTATGAATAATCAACATCAATGAATTGCTACTGGCGAAAAAGTCTGTAATATTTCACGTAACGAAATGCACCGTCCTTACTTGCCTCCAAGATGCCATCTTGTGTAACGATGCAGCATTTAGAACCGGATTATAGAGTATGCTGTGTGTTGTATGTAAATAGAGATGATAAGATTAGTACAAGGGCAGTATCGAACCGGTCTAATGATTAATGACTTCAGAAATAAAAATCATCCCAAGCATCGAATCATTTCGCTCTTAAGAGAGTAACTGAATACTTGCCTACCTGACTCATATACTGCCTATTACTTCATTTACAGAACCCTAGCTGCAGTTTTCGCAATAGGCAAGAAAGTTTCTTAACGCCTCGATAAATGTTCATTTCTTCAACAGTCTATCACAGTGAACGAAATGGAAAACTGACTCACAGGGTGTACGAACCTGAAAACAGTCCCGTGTTTAAAGTTCATTCTACAAATGAGGCTACCGTCTCCTAGTAAAACTTCTCGACACGATAAAGTATGTTGTGGGTTGGGAATCGCACCGTTTCCCTGTCTGGCCCAGCCTATGCCATTCCTCGCTGCGCCCATTTCCTCAGGTCTATTAACCCGTCGAGTTATGAAGGAGAGAATTTCTGTAGACTTTGGACAAAATTACTGTGAAACCATGACACACTTCTAAATTTAAACATCGATTTTCATGAAAATTTTTGCACATGGTTTCCTAGAACTTTATAGCAAAATTACGTAGCATGGGTAATGGGCGGGCGCGCGCGACGTTTTCCCAGGGGGGGGGGGGGGGGGGGGGGGGGGGGGGGTTGCAGACGCCTATGACATATGAAACCCTGGTAACGCAATATGACCAGAGAAACAGCATTTCGTATGTGTCAGGACTCTCACTAGCTATTATGAAATGATCTGAACGATCCAAGTGTGAACACTGACAACAGACACTGCACAAAAAGTACCATCGTACATTGAGCCTCACCTTACAGACTTGGCTTCTGCTGGATAAATGTCCTTGCCATTTTTAACCTCTAATTGTAAGGACTCCACTTTCCTTACTCTGAGATTAACGCTTGCAGCGCTACACAGATCGGTTCTAGGCGCTGCAGTCCGGAACCGCGGGCTGCTGCGGTTGCAGGTTCGAATCCTGCCTCGAGCATGGATGTGTGTGATGTCCTTAGGTTAGTTAAGTTTAAGTAGTTCTAAGTTCTAGGGGACTGATGACCTAAGATGTTAAGTCCCATAGTGCTCAGAGCCATTTGAACCATTTGAACCAAGCTACGCAGATCGATGGTAGTCAGAATCGATTGTAAAGTTCCGAGAGTGCCGTGGGAATGAATGTGATAATAGTGTGGGTGTAGCCGTCGGTCAGTGAGCGTATCGTGGTTGGAATGTCGATAAAAGTATCCCGTGACGTTTCTACGGGTTGACCCTCCGTAAAACATTATACAGAATGATGACAATTAATATTGCTGACAAGTGCTCAGAAAGTTTACGGAGTGCCTAAAATCCGCGAACACGTAAACCACGACAGCGGCACATTGGACTGCAAGTGAGTATTGTATGTGCTAACTATTATTACAGCTTGTAACGATATACTAAAGTACTGGCCTGTCTGCAATTAGAAGTGTAAGACGAAAGTACTGTTGGCTCAGATTGTGCCTAACCAGAATACATCGCTTAAATGGTGTAAACATTGTAACACTGATTACTGCAAAAATCACTCTCCATTGAGTTTAACATTGTTGAGCAGCAACATTCTGAATAAAAGCTGTTCCCAAAACAGCTAAACTCGATTATCACTTATTTATTAGGTTACGGTCGCATAAAAATTAGAATTCAGGCTGCTATTCGGTTAAGTACAATCGACGAAATCAAATCGGGAGTGTTTCATGATGCATGAGAAAACTAACAGTCTACGTGGCGGAGAAAGTGAATAACGGTGATGCCGTTCCTGCTGCTGCAAGTCTTGGAGAAACTGCAACACGTAGCCTCTCCTGTACCACTGTGAAAATTCTAAGGAAGGGAAAAGCAAAAGCTTTGCACATTTAGACGCTGTAGTCCGTGGGAATTACGCAATAAACGAACGGGACACATTTCCATAACGTAACTCTCACAACATAGACAAAGGCAAATATGTGAAGCAAGGAATTTACGAACGCTAAAAGTGTTGAAAATTTTTTATAGTGATGTAAAGGGTTCTGCAGAGTGAACTGTCCCTCATAAATGAATACTGTACATCAGGCCTATCATGTTCTCCGCTGTAACTTTAAATCGTCACACAAAACACATTCAAATTAACATTTCAGCGACGAATATCATGACTGTCAGAGTGAGAGAGGGAGATTATAAGTCACACACATAGTCAGTATACAGAGAAACAGGAACTAAAACCAGATACCTGCCTCCACGTGATCTGATGAAACAGAATGGATCACAAAAGAATTCTATGTGCCCTCAGCAACTCAACAGTACAGATAAAAGTGCGACAAGGCGTTATTTCGATTTTTCAATGCCTTGAAGCGTATGAAAATTTAAACAACAAAACGCGAATGACTGAAGCGAGCTGATGGCTCAAATGGCTCTGAGCACTATGGGACTTAACATCTTAGGTCATCAGTCCCCTAGAACTTAGAACTACTTAAACCTAACTAACCTAAAGACATCACACACATCCATGCCCGAGGAAGGATTCGAATCTGCGACCGTAGCGGTCGCGCGGTCCCAGACTGAAGCGCCTAGAGCCGCTCGGCCACACCGGCCGGCAAGCGAGC
This sequence comes from Schistocerca serialis cubense, assembly GCF_023864345.2. Taxonomy (NCBI): domain Eukaryota; kingdom Metazoa; phylum Arthropoda; class Insecta; order Orthoptera; family Acrididae; genus Schistocerca; species Schistocerca serialis. Next base: position 172,911,989 of record NC_064642.1, read on the forward strand.
TGAGATCTCACTAAATATAGCGACACAACATGTCGAAAGCGTCCATTTCCAGACACACAAGACAAACGTTTTTGTTACACCCATTCGACGAGAAACCACGATCAAGAGTAAGCTTGGTTCTCAGCCACGCCAGCCCGTAACTGGAATTCTTGCGGTCTGCCAACTGATTGGTTGTCACAGGTCAAAGCTTCGCATGTGAAGTGGTGCTTTGCAACGACACGCTGCGCTAGCAGACGTATTTGCCAACGACTGCGATTCTCTGAGGAAACAAATGACTCGCAGGTGGCGCGTGGATTCGTGTAATAGAAAAGAAATGCGGCACAGGAGCAACCGTGTTCCTACTGGAAGAAATGAAGCGGTAAAAGTGGCCAGTGAGCCGTGTCTGCGTAGGTCAGTCAGTAGATCTACGTCTGTACTTTACAAGACACAGGGCGATGAGCAGTGGTGGGTACATAGTGTACCAGTATCGCTTATCCTCTTCGCATTCCTATCGTTGATGACATGTGAGTGGAAAGACCGATCCAGAGTATCTCTCATTTTAGCATCGTTCTCGTTACGAGAGATTTGTGTGAGAGGAGATAGAATGAGTCTGATTACGAAAACTTTTCCTTTACAAGTCGCAACTTTCTTCTTTTTATTTATAATTTGCATGGCCCTTTTCGGGAAGTGATTCCCATTTTCAAGTTTGCTTCCCGTCTGCTGTGCCATTTATCTGTCAAATTTTCTATTTCTGAGATGCTGCATTATTCTGTTGTCTTTACTATAATATTCAAAAACCGGCACAGTTTTTAATTAGTGAGAGATCTTCATGAAAATCAGTGGTGAAATTCGGAAATAACGGTTACTTGCTGTTTTCTTGTTGTCTAATTTTTAAGAAACACGTATAAAGCATCACACACAATTTTAGTGCGCAGTACACAATGAAACTAGAATAACGAGCCGGCCGGTGTGGCCGAGTGGTTCTAGGTGCTTCAGTCTGGAACCGCGCGACCGCTACGGTCTCAGGTTCGAATCCTGCATCGGGCATGGGTGTGTGTGATATCCCTAGGTTAGTTAGGTTTAAGCAGTTCTCAGTTCTAGGAGACTGATGACCTCAGATGTGAAGTCCCATAGTGCTCAGAGCCATTTTTTTTAGAAAAACGACGATAAACAAACTGCAAAAAGATATTTTTTCATGCTCCCAATACAGAATACACTATAAACCGCCTATAAAATATGTATACTTTAGCGCAGAGGGTATTTAACAATGTGGATCAATTTATATATATATATATATATATATATATATATATATATATATACTCCTGGAAATGGAAAAAAGAACACATTGACACCGGTGTGTCAGACCCACCATACTTGCTCCGGACACTGCGAGAGGGCTGTACAAGCAATGATCACACGCACGGCACAGCGGACACACCAGGAACCGCGGTGTTGGCCGTCGAATGGCGCTAGCTGCGCAGCATTTGTGCACCGCCGCCGTCAGTGTCAGCCAGTTTGCCGTGGCATACGGAGCTCCATCGCAGTCTTTAACACTGGTAGCATGCCGCGACAGCGTGGACGTGAACCGTATGTGCAGTTGACGGACTTTGAGCGAGGGCGTATAGTGGGCATGCGGGAGGCCGGGTGGACGTACCGCCGAATTGCTCAACACGTGGGGCGTGAGGTCTCCACAGTACATCGATGTTGTCGCCAGTTGTCGGCGGAAGGTGCACGTGCCTATCGACCTGGGACCGGACCGCAGCGACGCACGGATGCACGCCAAGACCGTAGGATCCTACGCAGTGCCGTAGGGGACCGCACCGCCACTTCCCAGCAAATTAGGGACACTGTTGCTCCTGGGGTATCGGCGAGGACCATTCGCAACCGTCTCCATGAAGCTGGGCTACGGTCCTGCACACCGTTAGGCCGTCTTCCGCTCACGCCCCAACATCGTGCAGCCCGCCTCCAGTGGTGTCGCGACAGGCGTGAATGGAGGGACGAAAGGAGACGTGTCGTCTTCAGCGATGAGAGTCGCTTCTGCCTTGGTGCCAATGATGGTCGTATGCGTGTTTGGCGCCGTGCAGGTGAGCGCCACAATCAGGACTGCATACGACCGAGGCACACAGGGCCAACACCCGGCATCATGGTGTGGGGAGCGATCTCCTACACTGGCCGTACACCACTGGTGATCGTCGAGGGGACACTGAATAGTGCACGATACATCCAAACCGTCATCGAACCCATCGTTCTACCATTCCTAGACCGGCAAGGGAACTTGCTGTTCCAACAGGACAATGCACGTCCGCATGTATCCCGTGCCACCCAACGTACTCTAGAAGGTGTACGTCAACTACCCTGGCCAGCAAGATCTCCGGATCTGTCCCCCATTGAGCATGTTTGGGACTGGATGAAGCGTCGTCTCACGCGGTCTGCACGTCCAGCACGAACGCTGGTCCAACTGAGGCGCCAGGTGGAAATGGCATGGCAAGCCGTTCCACAGGACTACATCTAGCATCTCTACGATCGTCTCCATGGGAGAATAGCAGCCTGCATTGCTGCGAAAGGTGGATATACACTGTACTAGTGCCGACATTGTGCATGCTCTGTTGCCTGTGTCTACCTGTGTCTATGTGCCTGTGGTTCTGTCAGTGTGATCATGCGATGTATCTGACCCCAGGAATGTGTCAATAAAGTTTCCCCTTCCTGGGAAAATGAATTCGTGGTGTTCTTATTTCAATTTCCAGGAGTATATATATATATATATATATATATATATATATATATATATATATATATATATATATGTGTGTGTGTGTGTGTGTGTGTCTGTGGTCTGCGTGTATAATGGTATTTGTTTCTATGCTTGACTATTTTTATTTAAGTTTACTACCGAAGCTTGTGAAAAATAAAGACTACTCTGCTGCAAAAATATCATAGTTCGACTTTGATAAAGTTGATTACTGTATCTCGCTAGTTAACAAAGCTGCGAAAACGTATTGGTCTTTGATTAAAGGGTCCGGGGAGCTACTTGTGTAGATGAAAAGAGATAGTAAATATACGTATTTGACGAGTCAGATGTAGAGGCGAAAATATGCTTCCCACTCTGTGTATATGAAAATTGTTTAGAGTTATATGCTATGTTTCTGAGAGGTCTTTGATACGTTATATTTACCCATCTGGCAATTTTTCTCGTACAGCTTTTTTTACTTTTTTACAGGGATAAATTTCGACAAACAAGTCTAAACAGCGACAGGTAAATAATAAATCGTTCATAGTGGGACTTTACGACATTTGTCTCGATTTTAGTACAACTACTTGTTCATTACCAGACGGGCGTAGAAAGATGAGAAAAAATCATAACCACAAATGGTGAGAATTGCTGTCAGTTAGTTGACTGAACTCTCGCGTGATTCTAATTCTTCAGTTTTACCCATATTAGGTACTTTCCCCACATCCGACTGTACAACACAAAAAGAAGCCGATTTCGGATTCCAGGTAAGTTTCGCAGTTAAGGCAAATCAGTAACCTGCTCAGGAAGTCGGTTTATGCACACTTCTTCTTCGCTTGACATACGTTGAAAATAAATGAATTATAAAGTGCTTGTTTCTAGTGTTTCATTAATTTGTGGAAAATGAGAACCAATCGAACAGAACATTGTAACAACAATTTGCAGTATATAATTCTTCTTCCCTTTTTTCTTTTAGTTAACGTTTACCCTGTCTAGTGTGGGCTCAGCTGTACACAAACTTCCGCAAGTTTCCTTTGTTTAACCAATTTTTTCCGAGTGTGCTTACAAGCAACATTGAGTTTACCTCCACAAAATGTATTGAAAATGAATTTACTATGCAAAACTCATCACTCATGCGTTAAATGATGTTCACAAGCCCTCTGTCACATGCATGATAAGTTTTGCATAATACATAAAGTTTGATTACATTTTTGTGCAGTTAATCTTAGTGTTGCGTGTAGACAACACTCGGAAGAAATGGGTTAACTTTGTGGTCGTATGCCCTGCATGTTGCCGCAATCTTCACTTACGTAAGGGAGGGAAGTCATGTGGACCTCGTGTCTTTTAGTTGTGTATACTTGTTTCTGTGTGTGACCGTATTTTAATTTTGTGTGGGAACCAGTCCAGCATTTACCTAACAAGTGTTAAAAAATGCCTAGAAGCCGGAATGACGCCAGTCGATGCACCAGCGACGTGCCTTTATCCGCTGGGAAAATTCGATCCGGGTGTGGCTCACCTTTCAGTTTCTCTACCTAGCCTGTTGCGCGTTGCGCTATATGAGCAGGTAGTGTAGAATGAATACAAAGGCTGATCAAAAAAGACGAGAGTGACTTTTTTCCTGTAGCTTCCGTGATAGTTTCTTATCTGTAGCACTAATATCTTAAAAGAGCGTGTTTTAGGTAAAACGTCCACGCGCGGCAGCACTTATGTCAGAGGGCTGGTAGTAACGCTTTATTTTGCAGATACTCTTTGCATTTCGCATACCAAAGGATGGCCTGAGAGAAGCAGTGTGAACCAATAAAACTCTATATGTGTTTAAACCATACAGCTACTGAAACCGCAACAAACATGCAATGAAATGCAACACCTCCTCCAACCGTGTTTAGGTAATTCATTGACTTCAAAGAAGGCCCATTTGTGTGTGTAATTTAAGGTAAGCCTTGTGCTTCGGCTTCCACTGTGACTAAAATTAGCGAACAGTGATTGTCCGTGGAGATCGGCGGGTAACGTTACGTAACCTCAGTGATGTGTTGAGAATTTCATATAGCAATGTCTTCAGATTACGTATTATTACGTATGATCATCTCCATATGGCCTGGTTTTTATGCCGTTGAGTGCCACGTCTGTTGGCTCACGAACAAAAGGCTATGCGAATGGAGACAAGCTATGAGGTGCTGCGTCACTTTGCTGACGGAGGGGATGCATTTCTGGAATAGATCATCAAAGGTGCGGAGCCATGGCTGCATCATTATGATCCTGAAAGAAAACGAGCCAACACAGTGTGGATTCCGCCAGGTTCCCCAACACCAAAACTGGCGAATATTGTTCCATCTGCAGGAAAAGTGATGGTGACCACATTTTTGACTGTCACGTAATGATTTACCAGCACGCAGATTCCCCTCACACTACTGTTACAAAAACATTCTACACATCAGAATTTGCTAAACTGACGAAGCACGTTGCAAGGAAACGACCAAAACGCTCTCGAACTGGATCATAACAATGCTCAGCCTCGCGTCGCAAATCAAGTTATTCAGTTCCTGGCTCAGTTCAACATCACGTGTGTACCACATCTGTCTTATAGCACTGATCTTGCACCCTGTGATTTTTTTTATCCCCATCACTAAAGCCATGTCTTCGGGGCATTTGATTTGATAACTCTGAAGGAGTTCTCAATAAAAGTGAGAAGAAAAGTGAGGCGATTCTTAAGGACTTGACAAAGAATGACCTGCACCATGTGTTCGAGAACTGGCAGAGACGCCATAAAAAGTATATTCAAGTTGGAGGGAAATACTTTGAAAAAGATCATGTAAACACTGAAATAAAATAATAAATATCTGTGAAAAAGTCAGGTCGATCAGCACTTGTAATAAGACAGACGTTCTCTTACAGTAAATGAGTAGTTAATACCTATAGAAAAGCCAATTTTGGATCGAAGTACAGAAATATACGTCACACACGTTACAATAAACTGCTGTTACCGCTCGGTTGTCAACACAGTAAAGAAAAAAAAAAACCATAGATATTCAGCAGAAAGCGGAACAACGCCTCAAGGTGACCAGTGGTTCAATAGGACATCGGAGTAACTTCAACAATTTAGGCACATAAACTGTTTCATAGATATTTAGACAATGGAGGTAATGGTTGTAAGGTACAAAGTACCCTCCATCAACTGATTTATGAGACATTCTATACAAAAAATAGTTACACGGGGACAATTATTGAACTATATAAAATAAAATCGTAATAACTTCTGAACGGTTTGAGTTAGGACGTTCAAACTGCACGATTGGTCGCGGGCCATGATGGGATTTAATATGCGCCTTGTTGTTTGGATTAGCGAAGCCAACTTTGATTTACTTGGGCTCGTCAATAAGCAAAATTTGCGCATTTGGGGAACTGAGAAATCGCATTTCGCGATCGAGAAGTCTCTTTACCCTCAACGGGTGACTGTGCACTGTCGAGTCACGGAATAATCAGAGCTATCTTCCTTGTTGGCATGGTGACTACCGAACGGTACGTGAAGGTTTTGGAAGATGATTTCATCCCCGTTATCCACAGTGACCCTGATTTTGACAAGACATGTTTTATGCGAGATGGAGATCAACCCCGTCAAGCAGGAGAGTGTTTTATGTCCTGGAGGACCACTTTGGGGATCCCATTCTGTCTCTGTGATACCCAGAGGCTACTGGCATGGGCCTCGATTGGCCGCCATATTCTCCGGATTTAAGCATATGCGACTCCTTTTCGTACGGCTATATTAAAGACAACCCCAAAACCATTGGTGAGCTGAAAACAGCCATTCAGGAGGTCATCGACGACATCAATACTCCGACACTTCAGTGGGTCATGTAGAATTTCGCTATTTGTATGCGCCACATTATTGCCAATGATGGCAGGCATATCGAACATGTCATAACCTAAATCCGAACATCTGTACTGACAGGTTTATTTGTGTGGCCATTTTCCGTAGCAAGTATATAAATACTTGTTTTGTAAATAAAACTGCCTTTCACTGCGGCTATTTAATTCATTTATCCCTCATACGTTTCGCCTTAGTTTGTACTAAGGCATCACCAGTGGGATCTACAACAATACATTTTAGTTAGTTTTAGATTATTAAACAGTTGACGTCACGATGTTTTTGTAAAAAAATAATTACTTACGATTTGTGGATCTGTGTTTCCTCACATCTGGTCTGGAGGTCGGACTACCACTTTTATTACTGTCATACACGCACAACTTTGCGTCCTGACCTTCTTCACCCTGTTCACCATGTTTCTCATTCTTTTTCGAGGAAACACAGATCAGCAAATCATAAGTAATTACTTTTTTACAAAAAAATCGTGACGTGAACTGTTTAATAATCTAAAACTAAATAAAATATATTGTTATAGATCCCAGTGATGATGCCTTAGAACAAGATAAAGCGAAACGCGTATGGTTGGTTGGTTGGTTTAGGGAAGGAGACCAGACAGCGAGGTCATCGGTCTCATCGGATTAGGGAAGGACGGGGAAGGAAGTCGGCCGTGCCCTTTGAAAGGAACCATCCCGGCATTTGCCTGGAGCGATTTAGGGAAATCACGGAAAACCTAATTCAGGATGGCCGGACGCGGGATTGAACCGTCGTCCTCCCGAATGCGAGTCCAGTGTCTAACCGCTGCGCCACCTCGCTCGGTGAAACGCGTATGGGATAAATAAATTAAATAGCAGCAGGAAAGGCAGTTTTACAAAACAAGTACCGGTATCTGTAGTGACGTTTACATGCTGAATAAAGTGTGTGCATGCCGTACTTAGTAACTAATTCGCGTTTTTTCTTCATATAGTTCAATAATTGTCACCCGTATACGCATATGGTTGCTTCGCATAACTGGTCGATCACATAAAAGATCATTGTGAGAAAAGTGGCCGGCCGTGGTGGACAAGCGGTCTAGGCGCTTCAGTCTGGAAGCACGCGACCGCTACGGTCGCAGGTTCGAATCCTGCCTCGGGCATGGGTGTGTGTAATGTCCTTAGGTTAGTTAGGTTTAAGTAGTTCTAAGTTCTAGGGGACTGATGACCTCAGCAGTTAAGTCCCATAGTGCTCAGAGCCATTTGAACCATTTGACAGAAGTGCCCAGTATATCACGATAATTAACTGGGCGTTAACCTGCTATGAAGTTAATACTAACTGCGTTGCACGCGTGGTTAGAGCATTCATTGCGGTCGAAACACACAGCGTACCCTTTCAAGTTAAGCGAAATGCCTTGTTCACTTGTAAAAGCTGCAGAGGCACGTGCGAAAGCAGTCGGCAATAACCAGAGGTTACACGATGCGGTCTTACTACGTACGGGGACGTTGCGAGTACACCACTGGATGCTCCACAAGCGACGCTAGGGACTGCCGTATCGCGACCTGGCTATCAGCTACGTGGCTCAGATTGCGGCCGACACTCACAACAAGGCCAGGCACAGACAAAGCTTGCGCGCGCAGTTACGGGCAACACGCCTCCCAGGGAGGTGATAGCGCGCATCGTGTCGCGAGATACCGCAGGGGAGCGAGAAGGTAGCCACTGCATGTGGACAGTCCTCCGGAGGCGACCGCACCGAAGGGATAATGAATACAGACGAATTAACGAAACTGTACAAACAGCTTTTCTTTAAGTCATCAGTCTTGTGATTGGTTTGATACAACCCGCCAGCAATTCCTCACCTCTGCCAACGTCCTTCTCAAAGAATAGCAATTGCAGCCTTCGTCCTCAGCTATCTGCTGTATGTATTCCAATCTCTAGCTTCCTCTACTTTTTATGTCCTCGTTGTCCCGTCTATCAGGGGTTATTTTGCTGCCGAAGTAGGAGAATACCTTAACTTCGTTTGCTTCGTGATCTCCAGCTCTGAGGTCAAGTTTCTCGCTGTTTTCTTATTTTTGATGCTGCTCATTACTTTCGTCTTTCTTCGATATACTCTCAATCCACATTCTTTACTCAAAAGACTGTTCGTTCCATTGAACATATCCTGTATTCTTCTTCACTTTCACCAAATATAGCGATGTTGTGAGAGAATCTTATCATCGATATCCTTTCAACTTGTTTTACTGCTGTTATATCTTTGTTTTGCTGCTATCATTGCTTCTTCGATGTATAGCTTGATCATTATATCTTGAACACTAGTAACGAAAGGCTCATGAAACGTCCGCTCAAAAAAATAAACGAATTCCTGTGCTGGTAAACCTCTTACATTATTTGATTTTCAAACAGGTGAGCAAAACTGAACGTACTCAGACATTTCCCTCTTTACCTATTCTTATCAACACTAAAGTGACACACAATATTTTTAGCGCAACGCAGTCTGACTTTCAAAAATCCCTACAAAAGAATGGCCCTGACTAACAATAACCTATATCTTTCATGAATCACTTACCTCACAAAAGTCTTCGTTACTCGAACTACTGCAATACAGCGAGCGCCAATACTGCCAGCTAAATAAAAGATTGTAACTACTGAAGGCAGTAACTACTGATAGCCATAGTCGGCAAATGAAATATTTTGACAGAGAACAAACAATGAATTTACCTTAATAATATTCAAAAGTCATTATATAAATATATCAGTTCATGATATCCAGTATTACAAATTTACTCTCTCTGATGTACACACGTCCAGATTGTCCACTCTCAAAATTCTGCCATCTCTCTTCCCACATCCACCACTGCTGGCGGCTCACCTCCAACTGCGCAACGCTATGCACTGTTCACATCCAACTGCCCAACACTACAATAGAGAAAATTTCAACAATGTCAACCAGCCACAGACTGCACACAGCACAGTCAGTGATTTTCATACAGAGCGCTACGTGGCGTTACCAACATAAAAACCTAAACAGCCTACTTACAGGCTACATGCCTGCCTTACATCGTACACGAGCAATTCGTTCTTGCTCTTCCAAATTGTTCCCTCTTGGTTCTTGTACGTATTGTATCCTCCATAGCACACACCTATGAAAATGTTTCTGAGAATTTCGTACGTCTAGCGCCATTTGACACTGTCGAACACTTTTTCCTACGAACGAGTAGTGATTTTTTTTTCAGTCTTGCTCCCATTATCAGCCGCAATGTTAGAATTTCCTCTACAGTGCCTTTACCTTTCCTAAAGCCAAACTGATCGTCATCTAAGAGACCCTCGATTTTCTTTCTCTTTCTTGCGTACATTATTCTTGACAATATGTTGGATGCATGAGATTTTAGCTTATTGTAGGATTATTCTTGCACTTTCCAGCTCTTATTGTCTTCGGAATTATGTGTATGATGTTTTTCCGAAAGACTGATAGAATCGCCAGATTCATGCATTTTACACACCAACGTGAACAGTCGCTAGGTTTCCACTTCTCACAGTGAATTTAGAAGCTCTGACGGAATGTCATTTATCCCTTCTGCCTAATTTGATCTTAAGTCGTTCAAAGCTCTGTTAAATTCTGATTCTAACACTGGATGTCCTATCTCTTTCCTGTCGACTACTGCGCCGTCACACTAATCCTCCGCCTCATAGGTGCCTTCAGTTTACTCTTTGCGCCTAACTGCTCTCTCTTCACACTTAACAATGGAATTTCCTCTGCTTTCTTAGTGCTAGCAACAAACCTTGCTTTTAATTTGCGGAATGCTTTTTCGAATTTTCTATATACTGTGTCATTCCTTCAGCAAATCATTTGATTTCTTGACATTTCTTGATTTCACCATGGCTTCCCTCCATTTCATATTTATTTTATTCGTAAATGACTTGGTTTTCAATATTCTTGAATTTTGTACTTCCTTCTTTCGGAAGGAAACTGAAGGATTTCTTGTGTTATTGAAAATTTCTTCGCAGTTATCTTCCTAGTACCTAAGTTTTTCTTTCCATCTTCTGTGAATGCTCTTACATAGCTGTAGTAATTGCGGGACTAGACACATCTGCAAAAAAATAGTCTTCCACAAGATAAATTATGCTAATACCATCTAAAACCACTTCTGTCCTTGATACTGGCCTCGGTTTAGTAAGGAAGAGTGTCGTTATATTTCTTCAGACTTAGTGTATTATGGTAAAGCAATGAAATGATGATTAGGTCATGTAGAGCATCCAAATTAGAGGGAGGTTGAGTGCTCTGTTTCAAATGGAATTTCAAATAGACCCAAATAGTTTCTGTTGGATTCAGAACGGGAAAATTCACAGGCCAGTGCAGGTGAATGTCCGTCAGGACAAGTTTCAGATGTGCGCAGCATTGTCAACAAGGCTGTTGTCGTCTTGGAAGTCAAGAGTGTCCACAGGAGACTCGTCACGAAGTTGTAGAATAAAGAGCACCACTTGCTCACCAAGACAGTTGAAAGAAACATACTGGTTAGTGTACATGGTAACCAGCGAGTGGTCCCATGTCATGGTACCAAAAACATCCTCAAAAGATCACAGATGTACATGTCGTGGAAATTACACCCTCGCCACACTGCAGCTTAATCTCTTAATTAAGGCGTCAGTGCACTGCCCTGCTTCAGTACGCTGCGACTTGTCGGCTCACAGTATACGCCTTCAGTTAGCTACCTGACAATCAGCATGATGCAAGGTGCCCAACTCCAAATGTCAGCTGCATGCAGTTACCTTTGCATCGTAGATGTTTTTACACACTGGGAGCAGAAACACCTGTCAGGTTTGAAAATGGTTGTCATCGACAAGATGTCACGCTCGTCTCCAATATCTGTCGGTTAGTATCTTTATACGAACACTGTTCCTACGCTGCGTTACATGTCTGCGTGTGGTGCAGCATCCCTTGCAGACATTTTGGTCAGTACGTGTTGATGTATCAACAAATCAGGCTACTTCGCTTACGTTGCGATCATGGGCACGTAACAGTCCAACCAACTTGCTGCGCTGTCTCCATACAACCGACCGTCACATACACACCATTGCACTGCTGTGACTTATGTCGTTGAGCTCCAAAGTGACCATTGCACTCTTTTAAGAGGTTACTTTCTTTCCTGTGAGCTCAAGTTGCTGATGGTACAATCACATGCGCAACACTGAGAACAAATGGCTCTGAGCACTACGGGACTCAACTTCTGAGGTCATTAGTCCCCTAGAACTTAGAACTAATTAAACCTAACTAACCTAAGGACATCACAAACATCCATGCCCGAGGCAGGATTCGAACCCGCGACCGTAGCGGTCTTGCGGTTCCAGACTGCGGCGCCTTTAACCGCACGGCCACTTCGGCCGGCCACTGAGTACATCAAGCCTAAAAAGATGCGTAGCACGAACACGAGTAATTTTCTGCAGCAATATATGACAGTATCTCTTTCACTCATTCGAAACTTGACAGTATTCTTCCGAATACCTTGCTGAGAGAAAGGATATCGTGGCGAGATTGTTTAGCTACGCTCGAAATGGTTGTTTCCAAAATGAATATTCTGTTCTGTGGACGAGTGGGTCCTGTTTCATAACTGTCTGTTTTATTAAACTTGCGTGGCGGACAAGAAATCCAAACCTAGTCTTCGCTCTTTGTGATGAAGTGGGTGTTGGAATTAAAGTTGTGAGGAGAGAGTCGGTCTAGTTCCAACGTAGTTCAACCATTAAGAGACTGGTCCTGAAGGACAAGGGTTTGAGTTGGAGTCCAAGTACGGCATGGTTTTTCCTTTGTTGTGTTTCTTTATTCCCTGAAACTATTTCAAACGGCTCTGAGCACTATGGGACTTAACATCTGAGCTCATCAATCCCCTATAACTTAGAACTACTTAAACCTAACTAACCTAAGGACATCACACGCATCCATGCCCGAAGCAGGATTCGAACCTGCGACTGTAGCGGTCTCGCGGTTCCAGACTGAAGCGCTTGCCACAGCGGCCGGCACCCTGAAACTATTCCCCGGGCCACATTTATTTGGCCCTCTCTGTATAACTATTTCTCCATTTAGTAGGAAGCAGCTTTTAATGGCAAACAGATTCTTTTCTATCTGAACATAAAAGGATGAAATTAGAATTCCGCAATAACTGAAGAAAAAGGTGGTAAGTGTAATTACGTGATAAATACGGAAAACTGGTGAAACAGTGTGCTTAGATAGCCTTTCTTCTGTTTTTAATGTAAGTGTCACAACAGAAATAAATCTGGGTAGAAATAAGGGGAAACAATGTTGACAATTTGCGTGCAGAACATATACTATTACGAAGCTTTACTAGGTAGATAAAGGTCTTGCCAACGCACCGTGAACAAGATACATTAAAATGGATGAATATCATTGAGCTCTCGTTGAGGCCGGTCATAGTGCGGCATCTTGTAATAACGATAGTGGCGTCTCGTTTTCTTATTGTAACTAGCGCCACTATGTTTGCTCGCCTCGTCTCTCCGTGAGTGGCAGCAGCAGTGCTTATCGATAGCGCGTACCATGGTAATAACTTAAATTCCATAAGGCAGTGAAGCAATTTCGAAGTCTCGGTGCGACGAAAATTGTCAGTCGATCTCCTGGAAACATTTGTAATAATTATTAACTTTCGGTGATCACATGGGGAAGACCGGAGATCTGCTGATAAGACCGTGTTAGCCCATTTATTTGAAGTAACTGGATATCTTGAGCATACAAAACGGCAGGTTCGTCCAGTGTAAATCAGACGTTCCCCACTGATCCCGTGCAACACAGCGTAGTAAGCAGACACTGTCAATAATAATCAGTTAAATAATACGCGAACACACTTACTTTAGTTTAGTTCGAGACTGATGACCTCAGATGTTAAGTCCCATTGTGCTCAGAGCCATTTGAACTATTTGAGCAAGTGGAGTCTGTCAGGTTGGCGGAAGCTATTAGCTGCCTTCTACTCCTTGATTTTAGTGTGGATTTAGTATTATTAGTGAAGTGCAACCAGCGGTATTTTCTGCCTTGTGGCCGCCAACACCCCAGTTACCTGCCCTGGTTAGTGTACGTTTCCAACAGTGTACCTTTCCACGTCGTGTTGATGCTGTCCGACACGGCGTGTAGTTCGACAGCCCCTTGAATTGTACAGTGCATATGGTTTTGGGAGGTTCGCCTTGGTTCTAGTGTTTCCTTTGGCCTTGGGCGTGTTTCTGAAGACGTGGTGCTGTCCGTCTCTTCGCCCTTGCCTAAAAATATTCCATCGTTGTACCGATGGTCGGACGCTAGGTGGATTGGTTAGTCGGTCGGTCGGCGCTAAAGCTACCCCTAGTGTGAGTTGCCATCCTGTTACGTGAGTGCAACTCTTGGCTGCCTCTCTCACCGCTTACGCAGCTGTAGTCACCTTCTTCAAGTCGATCCAGGGAACACCGTGTGTGGATCACTCCGACTTATTTGGACCAGTTGTCATAATTGTTTAAAATTTATCCTAATGTTTTAGCGTGTTATTGCCTTCCCCACTTGTAATTCCGGCCTTCATCTGTTAATTGTTTGTGACACTGGTTGTGGCCTTCAGCCGACAATAATTTGCAATTCTTCTAATAAGGCTTTCAGCCGACGGTGCAGTAAAATCTTTTAAAAATGGTCGTTGAGAGTTTGTTTTTTAAAAATAAAGTGTATGTGTTTTCTGTCCAACCAACGGTAACTGAGTAGGAGTCGTCCACACCTTTCCTGCTTTCCCTAAGTCCCACGTTTCAATCATGAATTAGTAAAAATCACACCCAGCTTCAGTTTTGATGGTTGGAAATTAGCCATTCTCTCACCACTGCTCTTCACCTTATTTCTCAGAATTTGAGGATGAACGTTAAGAAGTTCTCAGGATAATTTAATTGGCGAGTTCTAGTAGAAAAGAAATAATGTGATTAGATGCAGTTATAAGAAGCATATCTTCAGTTCAATCGGAACGATGCAAACTGGACAACGTATTATATGTAACTTAATGAAATCTAGAGATTTTTTGAAGCCATCCTAGATAAATCCAGATTATGATAAATACTGCACCTAATTCAGAATTAGTTTAGTAAAAATTAAACATATCGCTTGTAACAAGCCGCATCTTCTTTTGGTTAATGGAATGTTTAAATTATCTAGCTATTGTGATATTTCTAGCCATAGCAGCCATCGTATGTGGCTTTAAGATTCTTTCCTCAGAGCAGTAGACATGGCAGAATTATGGTTCAAAAATGGTTCAAATGGCTCTGAGAACTATGGGACTTAACATCTGAGGTCATCAGTCCCCTAGAACTTAGAACTACTTAAACCAAACTAACCTAAGGACATCACACACATCCAAGTCCGAGGCAGGATTCGAACCTGCAGCATTATGGATATGACGTAATAGGTGACGTGAAGTACCAATATCAGATGGGAAAGACCGCCAGAATTGAAGTCTATCACTGTGAGGGGCTGCTCTGTCAGAACGATAACTTTCTGTCATTAATATTTTATTAACTAATTTCCTTGTCCGCGGCTCGTGGTCTAGCGGTAGCGTTCTCGCTTCCCGAGCACGGGGTCCCGGGTTCGATTCCCGGCGTAGTCAGGGATTTTCTCTGCCTCGAGATGACTGGGTGTTGTGTGTCTTTCATAATCATTTCATCCCCATTCACCGAGCGAGGTGGCGCAGTGGTTAGCACACTGGAATCGCATTCGGGAGGACGACGGTTCAATCCCGCGTCCGGCCATCCTGATTTAGGTTTTCCGTGATTTCCCTAAATAGCTCCAGGCAAATGCCGGGATGGTTCCTTTGAAAGGGCACAGCCTTCCCTAATCCGATGAGACCGATAACCTCGCTGTTTGGTCTCCTTCCCTAAACAACCTAACCAACCAACCTCATCCTCATTCACTCGCAAGTCACGGTAGTGGCGTTAAAGAATTGTGGAGCGGCGGCCGAACCGCCCCGCGAGGGGTCTCCCGGCCACCAATGCCATACGCTCATTATTATTATTATTATTATTATTATTAACTAATTTCCTTGACGTTCCAATATAGATATCACTAAATCGCCATTTTTTAAGTAACAAGTACAAAATGAAAAACAATTGCTAAAGAAAAGGGCAGAAGAAGCTCTCAGGTATATTCAGAACTCGCCCAGGCGAAGTGATTCGCTCTGCCTAATCAGATATGTAAGCACAGTCATGGGCCACAGGCGCGCTGTCTGCTGCGGTCATGACTGGCAGTGGTCGGAAATCCCAAAAACCTGGACAAAAGTAGCAAAAAAAGTTTTTTTTTTCCAGGGGCTTTCAATGGTTGGAATAGTTGTAGTGGTAACACCTTGTATGTATTATGAGCGTTAATAACAGAGAATCACCCCTACCTGACTCAGGAACGCATTCGATATGTGAGCATTGGGCCTGCCGGGGTTGTTTACTCGTCGCGCGTCGCAAGTAACACACAGTTGAGGCACGTGCAGAATCGGGAAACGTTAACGGACTAGGATTCTTAAAAGCCGATTCTCCTCCAGAAACTAAGTACAATTTGAATGTGTTGTTCTAAATTATTATCGACAGTGTATGATATAGTAAATCATTAATGCAAATAGTGGTATTTTTCTTGGTCATGTTCTGTGAGGACGAGTTGAAAAAAGTAATAAGTCAAAACCCTTATCGACCCCGGCTCTTAAACCAAATCGAAATTGTTACTTAGACATTTCTTCTAAACATTTCAAAAAGTTAGCTACAACTAGCTGCGACTTCACTTTCGGTTATAATTTTTATGGAATGGTGTGTGCTCTCTTCGCGTATGGCATATTGTTTATAGGAAATTGGTCAAGATAATTCTCCTATTAATATTATTCTTCCATTTTCTGCGGAACCTGTGGATACCGAAGAAATTTCTTTCAAGAGAAAAGAAATGTTTAAATTTGTGAAATCGGTATTGAACGAGAAAATCAACGTGGTCACTGACATTATTGAGGTGGAGGTATCAAAAAAAATTTGAAGCATTCATACATTTTGCCGAAATGTCTGAAAGATGCCATGTGTAGATTGACATCGGAGTTCAAGAAGAGGTTGCAACAAGTAGGCGGGAACGAAATGAAATTCTTCCAAAAATTTGACGACTGGCTCAACGTTCCTGTGTCTTTCACAATTGGAAATGAAGGTTCAAAGACTTAGATGAAAGACATAATGGGTCGTCCTCCCACTGAAAAGACAATGGGGCGTCCTTCCACAAGCTGTCACTGTTAGACCGATCATCCAAAACGAAGGAGGGCAGAAAAGGTTCGAAAAGAAAATACCGTTCACGAATTGGCCCACGCTACAGAAATGGGTCACCTCGCTTCTGGACATTTACGTGCTTCAAATGTAATTACAGATATCACACAAGGCAGTCATCTAAAGCATCACAATACCGGGAATCCATGGAACGCATTTCAGAAAATGTTCTGTCAGGGAACGAAGCATTATCACTTATAGCAGAAGGTAAAATGATCAAACATCAATATCAACTAATAGGTTCTGTAAGCGTGAACAAAAGTTGTAAATTATATCTGCCTTGTAAATGTGCACTGGGTGCTAAAAAAACTGTTATCCAGTAAAGTAAAAAATTTATGGAACTGAAATTGGAGCGACAGTCTGACTCCAAGCACTGCTACTCACACAGCTGAAAGAATATTAATGGTGCAATCGGACGTTATTAGGAGTTTGCCTGAAAACGATGTTGGTAATTTAGCTACAAACAGTCCTGTCGGAGGAGCAACTGAGCATCCGCAACTGAGGTTGAAAATACCGCTAAGTTATGAAGTTCTTTTATTATCAGACTACCGGTTTTGGGCTCTTATACGCCCATCTTCAGGTTGTCGTAATATGGTGCTGCGACCCCGAGCGCCGCGGTGGACGTGTACAAGACGCGGTGCGCTACCAACGAGCGCAGAGCACGGACTCTTACAAACAAAAAGTTTAGCGATGAAGACGGCAATAAATAGGATGCCAACATTTTCCTTATTTCACTTGTTCCTTTGCAAATCTTTGATACGGACAACCCATACGTCATTATTAGGAAAAATACACGTCCTTCGTCGACACGATTTTGTCGCCCAATTAAAACTGAGTTCTTGCACGAAACTGCCGAAGCAATGGGAGAAGTTGATCGTATCGAAGCGCAAGAGAGAAACCTTCTGGGCTTTCAAACAGTAATGAGTGGCAAAAAAGTTAACATTAATCTCAAACTTGTGTTCACAATGATTGATGTCAAAGTCTATAATTCCGTCACGAATACATCCTCAAGTATGCGTTGCTACCTTTGTGGCGCTACGTCGAAGGAATTTCATGATACCGACAAGATGTTGCAAAGATCAATTTGTAAGTGGGCTGTTCAGGTTTTTATATTGGTAACGCCACGTAGCGCTCTGTATGAAAATCACTGGCTGTGCTGTGTGCAGTCTGTGGCTGGTTTGCATTGTTGTTGGCTATTGTAGTGTTGGGCAGTTGGCTGTTAACAGCGCGTAGCGTTGCGCAGTTGGAGGTGAGTCGCCAGCAGTGGTGGATGTGGGGAAGTGAGACGGCGGATTTTTGAGAGCGGATGATCTGGACGTGTGTCCGTCAGAAACAGTACATTTGTAAGAATGGATGTAATGAACTGCTATATATATTATGACTTTTGAACACTATTAACGTAAATACATTGTTTGTTCCCTACCAAAATCTTTCGTTTGCTAACTATGCCTATCAGTAGTTAGTGCCTTCAGTAGTTTGAATCTTTTATTTAGCTGGCAGTAGTGGCGCTCGCTGTATTGCAGTAGTTAGAGTAACGAAGATTTTTGTGGGGTAAGTGATTTGTGAAAGGTGTGGGTTAATGTTAGTCAGAGCCATTCTTTTGTAGGGATTATTGAAAGTCAGATTGCGCTGCACTAAAAAATATTGTGTGTCAGTTTAGTGTTGATCGGAATAGGTAAAGAGCGAAATGTCTGAGTACGTTCAGCTTTGCTCAGCTGTTAGAAAATCAAATAATTTAAGAGATTTATCAGCACAGTAATTCAATAATTTTTCTAAGGGTACGTTTCATATGTCGACCCTTAGCCGAGGATCCCTCACGGGAATCTTCTGATTTTTTCCTTGTAGTTTGTGTAATTAGTGTAGCTATTGTTTATTGCTAGCGCGTAATCATAGAGAGAATTTCCTTTGTAGTTGTAGTTTTTCATTGTTGTACAGTAAAACAGTTGAGGCATGCATGTAGATTTGCACCAAGTATTTCGCAGCTGCGCTTGCAATTAACTAGATATTATTGTCAGTGCTATGTTAATGTGTTTTCTTATTTTCCTCTGCAAATTGTGCTTTTCTGTGTTATCGTGTGAAATATTGTGACAATAATGGCGTGTGAAAAACGTAACACTAGGCTCCAAAGTAAACTAAGAAATAATAGTGACGACGAGTGTAGCTTATCAGCACCACTGTGTAATGAATTAACAGACATTTGAAGTGGTAATTTGGTAATTGTGCATAGGGAAATGGAGCGGGCGGCAAATAATGGCGTAGACAGTGAAACAATTAGTGAACAGGAAGCATTATCGATCGATCGGTCGGCAACAGCTCGCCTCAGGAATCCGAAATGACAGGACACAATCTCGCAAATACTGTACATTCAGGTTTTGGGTCCTCACCGTTTTCTCAAATAAGTCAAGACACATTTTCTGTTTGTCAAAATGTGAATGTTTCCGGTGCAAATTCACTGCCGAAAAACACTGAGGAACATGTTTCAGACACCAGTGCATTGTTATTACAATTAATACAACAAATGGGACAAACACAGCAAAAGCTTCAAAAGTTAGACACAATGGAACAAAATCTTCGAAAGTTAGACACAATGGAACAAAATCTTCAAAAGTTAGACAAAATGGAACAAAATCTTCAAAGGTTAGACACCACGCTTGAACAAACACGTGAAGATTTAACTACTGAGTTACTTAAAATCGAAACGAAATGTCAAAAAGTCTGTGATGACGTAAAAAAAAAATTTGTGAGCATTTTCAACCTACTTTTTCGCGGCATGAAGATGCATTATAGAATCACGAAGCAGCCATAAAAGAACTGCAAACTATTGTTCATGAAAATCACGAGACCTTGCGGGTTAAAATTGACTCAGTTGCATCTACCGATTCGGTTACGCAACTTGAAAAAACTCGGGAAAACTTAAAGGACACAGTAGATACGATTTCAACACGAATGGACACTCTGAAACTTGGTTCAGAAAAACACACTGAGGAAATAAGTTCACTATCGGAGAAATTAGCCGAACTTTTGGATCAGTTCACTAACTTATCTACAAAGGTGGATGATTATCTGAATGTCACAAGACGGGTAGCCTTCACTGACACAGAAGAGTACGAACAAATTAGGAAATTCAAACAAAATCAGAATCAAATTAATATCACCCGTCTGCATGTCAAGAGTCAGCATTATTTTTCTGTTGGAAGGACAACACCACTTCTTCAAGACTGCATGGAAATCCATTACTTCCGTGTGCATTTTCTTTTACTACTCAGACTTTGAGAAAAAAAACACTGCAATTTTACTGTGATGAATGATCAGGACTGTCTTTATGGTCTGTCAGAAAATTTTAGCTTTTGACCAACATTGTAGCAATAAGTGTGTGTGCATTTGATTTCTTTGTTATTGTAATTGTAAAAAAATTTTAACAAATATGTATTGGCCAGTGCCCAAGACAATTTGTAAAATTTTTTGTGGGGAGCATGGAGGCTATGTAAGTAGGCTGTTTAGGTTTTTATATTGGTAACGCCACGTAGCGCTCTGTATGAAAATCACTGGCTGTGCTGTGTGCAGTCTGTGGCTGGTTTGCATTGTTGTTGGCTATTGTAGTGTTGGGCAGTTGGCTGTTAACAGCGCATAGCGTTGCGTAGTTGGAGGTGAGCCGCCAGCAGTGGTGGATGTGGGGAAGTGAGACGGCGGATTTTTGAGAGCGGGTGATCTGGGCGTGTGTCCATCAGAAAGAGTAAATTTGTAAGAATGGATGTCATGAACTGCTATATATATTATGACTTTTGAACACTATTAAGGTAAATACATTGTTTGTTCCCTATCAAAATCTTTCATTTGCTAGCTATGCCTATCAGTAGTTAGTGCCTTCAGTAGTTTGAATCTTTTATTTAGCTGGCAGTAGTGGCGCTCGCTGTATTGCAGTAGTTCGAGTAACGAAGATTTTTGTGAGGTAAGTGATTTGTGAAAGGTATAGGATAATGTTAGTCAGGGCCATTCTTTTGTAGGGATTATTGAAAGTCAGATTGCGCTGCGCTAAAAAAATATTGTGCGTCAGTTTAATGTTGATCAGAATAGGTAAAGAGCGAAATGTCTGAGTACGTTCAGTTTTGCTCAGCTGTTTGAAAATCAAATAATGTAAGAGATTTATCAGCACAGTAATTCGATAATATTTCTAAGGGGACGTTTCAAATTAACGAAGATCACATCGAAATCTGAATATCTTCACTGCACGTTTTAATACAGTTTGTTGAATGTTACTTGCATGTAGCTTATAAATTAGAAATACAAAAGTGGCAAAGGTGCATAGAAGATAGACAAATATGTTGCTAAAGAGAAAAATGTATACAACAAAGTTTTCGTGTTAGATTAGGGCTTATTATTGATCAACCGAAACCAGGCTATGGAAGTTCGAATGACGAAAACAAAGCTAGGAGATTTTTGGAAATTTCTGGAATTTCAGCTACGATAGCGGTATTAGGTGAAGAATTGATGAAGCGATTTCATATCGTATTGCAGGTAATGTCTTGTGGTGTCAGTATCAATATGCCCAAATTTCGTAAATACGGTGAAGATCTTGCACACAAATTTGTCGAATTCTGTTCTTGGTACTTCATTCCAACAACACCACATAGTTCTTATTCACGGTAACCAAGTTGCGGAATCTTCATTAATTTCTATCAAACAAATGTCTGGCTAAACTCAGAAATCATTTAACAAGTTTATTAAAAGATTCCGTGAAGATTTTTCAAGAATATATGACCGCATAAAAAACATGGAAGACATTTTCTGCACACTTTTAATAACGTCAGATACAATTATATCCAGTTTGCGGGAACTTCCAAATAAAATAATACGAGCGATGCATCTGAGGTGATGACGATTCACAGGGCAGCGATTAATTATACGAGATGCTAAGATCATATATATAAGGAACTTAAGAATGAAAGAAATACAAAAGTTCATTGCTGCTGTAATACTTTATTCCAATCCTCTTCTTCCACAAATCTCCCAATGTCAACCGTCAATACTGTTTATACTTAATTTATTCTCGATAATGATACCCAAAATTTGACTTTCTTGGAACTTCCCATATCTGAATGAGTGCCCAAACCAATCTTTTGTAATTACCAAAAGGCTCTACAACGGGAGACTGTTTATTATCGTCCGTTACCTGAGATTCGGTTTCTCGATTACCTGACACGAGCGTTTTATGACAGGAGATATTTTGCAAAGGACCCTGCGCTAGTCCTGTCATGAACACAGGTATGAGCAGGACAAATTGTTTTTTCTCTTTTTCTGCACTGCCTCTCTCTCACAGAATTCTCCAAAAGAACCAGACGTGCCTTCTGGACGCTTAGAGATGAATACATTGAAAAATCAAAACTCCTCAAAAGTGTAAGATCCTAACAGACTTCATTATCAGCGAGGTTGAATACTCCTAAAAAGTGGATTCCGAGCTAATCGAATAGACGTTCCTCAAAGTAGCCGTCCACATCGAATCCACCATTTTCTTTTTGGGAATCTGTTTATGTGTTCGTAATCAAATAATTGAAATGGCTCTGAGCAGTATGGGAATTCTCATCTGAAATCATCAGTCCCCTAGAACTTAGAACAACTTAAACCTAATTAACCTAAGGACATCACACACATCCATGCCCGAGGCAGGATTCGAACCTGCGACAGTAGCGGTCGCGCGGTTCCAGACTGAAGCGCCTAGAACCGCTCGGCCACAACGGCCGGCTCTTCGTAATCAGTGACACTGAAAAACTTTACACGTGAAATCTGAAAGATATTTCATGATTATTCACCTTGACGCCATTTCTTTAACTAAACTCGAGCCGCCAGTTTGTTTTTATAGTTTCTGACTTCGTAGTCAACTAACCCGAAAAGCCCAAGTTCAGATTGTCAGCCAAATTTATAACTTTTTCAACTTTTGGTTATATTTTGGGATTTGGTCGCACTGTGGGTTGCTCACATCTCAATATTATAGAGAAATGTTAAGTCTACAACTCTCTAAAAATCGGTAAAGATTACTCATTTGCTTGTGTTGAGAGAGAAAGTTCGTGACTAATAAAGTTTGACTAGTTGAAAATACGGTGGCTAAAGTTTCTAATTTACAGTTTCTAATGTTCTGTTAAACTAAATACCAGGGGCATCCATGAACTGTGAACGAATCAGTCAGTTACGTAACATCAGTTTCCCGCTAACACGCTACGGTCGCAGGTTCGAATCCTGCCTCGGGCATGGATGTGTATGATGTCCTTACGTTAGTTAGGTTCAAGTAGTTCTAAGTTCTAGGGGACTGATGACCTCAGCAGTTAAGTCCCATAGTGCTCAGAGCCATTTGAACCATTTTGAACCGCTAACAGTTCATTACAGCCTCAAGACAACGGACCTACGACCTACGAGCACATCTAGTTTCTGCGAGGGGACATCTTTAGTAGAACGCAGATTGGTGGAACTTAACAGAACTCTATGCATTTCCCTCAGAACGGTGAAAGCAACTAAGGACATCGCGTGTACTGCATGCTCGGAACAAATGAGGTCAGTGACACGTCATATATGATAAAACAGAGGAGGTCAATACGATACCCGTAGTCATGTATTTTTTTACGCCGTGCTATCGGCATCGAATGCAGATTGGTGGAACTTCACAGAACTCTATGCATTTCACTCAGAACGGTGAAAGCAACTAAGGACATCGAGTGTATTGCATGCTCGGAACAAATGAGGTCACTGACACGTCATTTATGATAAAACACAGGAGGTCAATACGATACTCGTAATCATGTATATTTTACGCCGTGCTATCGGCATCGGACTTGTGAAATACGACAGCGTAGGAAGGCAGAGATAGACGTGCCAGTTCACTGAAGTTCCCAACCGTGCGCCTACTGATACGTGCACTATCGCAATCTCCACTACTTCTGTTCATAAGTTCACACCAAAATAATCGAATATCGGACATGCCCGAAAGAACAGATACCATCGCTGACCATGCAGCTTGTTAGAGTGAAATTACAATGAAATGAATACTCCAAGCTGCATGCAGGCGTTGATATAAATCAACGGGGACAGTTGAAAATGTCTGCACCCTGATCGGTACTCGAACCTGGTATCTCCTGCTTATCCATCTGAGCCACCGAGGATACAGAGGATTGTGCGACTGCAGGGACTTTCGCATGCCTCCCGTGAGACCCACATTCCCAGCGTGTTGTCCTGCACTGTATTCATAGTGCCCTTGCCCATTAGACTCATTACTCGCGGCTTTTTGCTGATTCCCGTAAGAATTCGGGCACTGTTTTGTGCATCCGCACAGAAGAAAATGGTCAAATGGCCGGTGAACCTTAAATGTTTATATATGCACATACAGAGCCCGAACTCTTACGGAAATCGGCAAAAATGTGGGTCTCACGGGAGGCGTGCCAGAAATAAGTCCCTGCAATCGCACTATCCTCTGTGTCCTGGGTAGCTCAGATGGAGCCGGCACGGTAGCTCAGCGTGATCGGTCAGAGAGCTTATTGGCCTCTGCAATAAAAAGAACTTAGCGGATGGATCAACAAACGAACATGAACGGACGTCATGTGACGTCCACAACAACCAAACACAAAACAAAAAAAATGGATAGAGCGTCTGCCATGTAAGCATGAGATGCCGGGCTAGAATCCCGATCGGGGTACACATTTTCTACTGTCCCTGTTGACTTACATCAACGCCTGTTGTAATTTCATTCTATTTCTTTTCCTTTAAGCACATGAAGGATGTCCCTATGAGGCTTAATCACATTCTTTCTACATTCGCAATCACTCTCAGCACCTGGCATTGCTGTTCGGTACTTTGCGACCGTCTGTTAATGATATATGCTTTCCTCGCTTCAGAAATTAAACCAAAACTTCAGTTTGTTCACTTTTACATGTGATCACGCACAGCGGGCATACTCGCGTCCGTCTTTACAGCGGCAACAACTGGACACAGCAGAGTTTATTCAGGAACGTAGTTTTCATTTCGTACAAGCAGGAGCGAGAATGCGCCAAGTTATCGATTCAGGAAGGTTGCATAAAACTTACTACATTGCAGACAGTGAGATTAGTTTATGTTTCACTAAATTTTCCACTTTCGCTTCTTGTTTGATCCTCTGCGTGTGTCTATTAGGCTTATTTTCTTAAGGTACAATTTCATTTAGCTTTCTTGCCACAATTTTTTCCTCAACTAGCTTGGACCTCAATGATAATACACTACTGGCCATTAAAACTGCTGCAACAAGAAGAAATGCAGATGATAAACGGGTATTCATTGGACAAATATATTGTACTAGAACTCACATGTGATTACATTTTCACGCAATTTGGCTGCATAGATCCTGAGAAATCAGTATCCAGAACAACCACCTCGGGCCCTAATAACGGCCTTGATACGCCTGGGCATTGAGTCAAACAGAGCTTGGATGGCGTGTACAGGTGCCGCTGCCCATGCAGCTTCAACACGATACCACAGTTCATCAAGAGTAGTGACGCGAATTTTGACGAGCCAGTTGCTCGGCCACCATTGACCAGACGTTTTCAATTGGTTCAAAATGGTTCAAATGGCTCTGAGCACTACGGGACTTAACTTCTGAGGTCATCAGTCCCCTAGAACTTAGAACTACTTAAACCTAACCAACCTAAGGACATCACACACATCCATGCCCGAGGCAGGATTCGAACCAGCGACCGTAGCGGTCGCGCGGGTCCAGACTGTAGCGCTTAGAACCGCTCGGCCATTTCAATTGGTGAGAGACCTGGAGGATGTGCTGGCCAGGGCAGCAGTCGAACATTTTCTGTATCCAGAAAGGCCCGTACAGGACCTGCAACATGCGGTCGTGTATTATCCTGCTGAAATGTAGGGTTTCGCAGGGATCGAATGAAGGGTAGAGCCGCGAGTCGTAACACACCTGAAATAACGTCCACTGTTCAAAGTGCCGTCAATACGAACAAGAGGTGACCGAGACGTGTAACCAATGGCACCCCATACATCATGCCGGGTGATACGCCAGTATGGCGCTGACGAATACACGCTTCCAAGGTGCGTTCACCGCGATGTCGCCAAACACGGATGCGACCTTCATGATGCTGTAAACAGAACCTGGCTTCGTCCGAAAAAATGACGTTTTGCCATTCATGCACCCAGGTTCATCGTTGAGTACACCATCACAGGCGCTCCTGTCTGTGACGCAGCGTCAAGGGTAACCGCAGCCATGGTCTCCGAGCTGATAGTCCATGCTGCTGCAAACGTCGTCGAAATGTTCGTGCAGATGGTTGTTGTCTTGCAGACGTCCCCATCTGTTGACTCAGGGATCGAGACGTGGCTGCACGATCCGTTCCAGCCATCCGGATAAGATGCCTGTCATCTCGACTGCTAGTGATACGAGGCCGTTGGGATCCAGAAAGGCGTTCCGCATTACCCTCCTTAATCCACCGATTCCATATTCTGCTAACAGTCATTGGATCTCGACCAACGCGAGCAGCAATGTCGTGATACGATAAACCGTAACCGAGGTCGGCTGCAATCCGACCTTTATCAAAGACGGAAACGTGATGGTACGCATTTCTCCTCCTTACACGAGGCATCACAACAACGTTTCACCAGGCAACGCCGGTCAATTCTTGTTTGTGTATGAGAAATCGGTTGGCAACTTTCTTCATATTTGCACGTTGTAGGTGTCGCCACCGGAGCCAACCTTGTGTGAATGCTCTGAAAAGCTAACCATTTGCATATCTCAGCATCTTCTTCCTGTCTGTTAAATTTCGCGTCTGTAGCAATTTTAATGGCCGCTAGTGTAGGTTCCAACAAATTTTGAACTAGACATTTCATTTTCACACTTTTTCTACAGGAAAACGGAGTCCTTAGGAACGTTGTTTGCATCTCATAAAAGTCATAGTGTGTGCAAAATCTTATCATATATTTGACATAATTTACGAGGTACAAGCATAGCGTCGTGCGGCGAGCGACAGATTCAATATGGGAACGGGAAACGCAACACTAGCGCCAGTAAGTGGTCTAAAAAATGGTTCAAATGGCTCTGAGCACTATGGGATTTAACTTCTAAGTTCATCAGTCCCCTAGAACTTAGAACTACTTAAACCTAGCTAACCTAAGGACATCACACACATCCATGCCCCAGGCAGGATTCGTACCTGCGACCGTAGCTGTCACGCGGTTCCAGACTGTAGCACCTAGAACATCTCGGCCACACTGGACGGCAGTAAGTGGTCTTCTTTCGTTGTTATATCTGTGCCCAAAAGTATCGGCAGCCATCGTATTTTGCTCTGCTCGTAGTATAGGGCACCCCTCGTCATCTATGCTACTCCCCCCGAAGCAGAGATGTGTAAGGGTAGTTTCCATCTGTCAGGCACAGGATCGATATCTGTACCCATACACATCTGAGTTGTGTAGTGCCATCTATGAACTTGTGTTCTGCGGAGCAGAAGCCGGCTGTCCAGTAGTACAGACTTCACAGAGCCGTGGCAGAGCACGCGGTCGCTCCGGCGCCGACTGCGGAAGTTTCGCACCCTTTGCTGGATGGAACAGCGCTGTCCCCGGCGTTTTACTGCCGCAGCACTTCAGTACTCCCGCTACGCGTGTGCGCGTTGTCAGCGGCGCCTGGAACGTGACGCTCAGGATGCGGTCCCGAGAAACGCATGTGAAGCACAGATACCTCTACGCACAACGCAGAGATAACCGTGGCTGACAATACGAGATGAAAACATTTCTCGTGGATGTACAACCATTCCATTTTAACCTCTCACTACGGGACAATGTTTACACGAGAGTTCAACAATAAAATCCGGAACATCGCCAGAACTAATAGAACTGGATTTCGCAGCAATTTTTGTAAACGCAGTGTTGCACGGACACGTAATGTATTTCTTCATAATGTGAGTCATCATGTTTCTGGATGTATTTTAAAAGCACCAGCGTAAGTGCCAAAGGTTACAAAGCGAATGGTATCGATAGGAGGGGAAGAACGTTAGGTCGACGTCGACGAGTTTATTAGTGTCAAAGTATCTACATCTACATTTATACTCCGCAAGCCACACAACGGTGTGTGGCGTAGGGCACTTTACGTGCCACTTCTCTCAGTTGTTCTGCCACTAATGCTGCCGAGTCGGGAGGTCGGTAAAATGAGTCAATTCTTAACCTAGCTCGGTTGTTGAGTATAACCTCCACCCATAATAATTCACAGGAACTATCCACTTCCATTTCACTATAAGATAAACTACTACTAACAGCGACAAACACGCCACCACCGGCTGCATGCAACCTATCCTTTCTAAACACCGTCTGTGCCGTTGTAAAAATTTCGGTAGAATTTATCTCTGCTTCAGCCAGCTTTCCGTACCTATAACGATTTCAGCTTCGGTGCTTCCTATCAGCGCTTAAAGTTCCGGTACTTTACCAACGCAGCTTAGACAGTTTACAATTACAATACCGATTGCCGTTTGGCCCCGCATGTCCTGACTTCGCCCCGCACCCTTTGAGTCTGTTGCCCTTTCTGTACTTGCCCGAGGCCATCTAACCTAAAAAACCGCCCAGTCCACGCCACGCAACCCCTGCTACCCGTGTAGCCGCCTGCTGTGTGCAGTCGACTCCTGACCTACCCAGCGGAACCCGAAACCCCACCACCCTATGGTGCAAGTTGAGGAATCTGTAGTCCACACGGTCGCAGAACCGTCTCAGCCTCTGATTCAGACCCTCCATTCGGCTCCGTACCAAATGTCCGCAGTCAGTCCTGTCGACGATACTGCAGATGGTGAGCTCTGCTTTCATCCCGCTAGCGAGACTGGCAGTCTTCACCAAATCAGATAGCCGCCAGAAGCGGGAGAGGATTTCCTCCGCTCCATAGCGACACACATCACTGGTGCCGACATGAGCGACCACCTGCAGATGGATGCACCCTTTACCCTTCATGGCATCCGGAAGGAGCCTTTCCACATCTGGAATGACTCCCCCCGGTATGCACACGGAGTGCACATTGGTTTTCTTCCCCTCTCTTGCTGCCATATCCCTAAGGGGCGCCTTTAGGCGCCTGACGTTGGAGCTCCCAACAACCAGTAAGCACACCCTCTGCAACCGCCCAGATCTTCCAGACTGGGGCAACCTCTGTAACAGGACAAGCAGCCATGTCCGGCCGAAGATCAGTATCAGCCGGAGACAGAGCCTCAAACCGGTTCGGCAGACAAACTGGAGAGGACCTCCGTTCAGCCCTCCGGAATGTCTTTCGCCTCCTGCCACACCTCGAGACGACCTCCTACTCTACCATGGGTGAGGGGTCAGCCTCAATGTGGGCAGTATCCCGGGCAGCCACAGCCGTAGTCCGACCAGGCGATGCGTGGGACGAGCTGGCTGTCCCCAACAAACCCCCGTCCGGACCCCCACAATGCTGCCCATTGGCAATAGCCTCAAGCTGTGTGATCGAAGCCAACACTGCCTGAAGCTGGCAGTGAAGGGATGCCAACTCAGCCCGCATCCAAAAACAGCAGTCGAAGTCCCTATCCCTGCTGAATGCTGTTGTGCAAAGAATGTCTGAACTATCTACAGAGTATGTATTTGGAAGGGATGGGGAAGGAAGCCGATGGAATCAGCCAACCATTTGCCTTAATAAATTTAGGAAAACCACAGAAAACCAAAAATCTGGATGGACAGGCGGGCATTTTAACCATAATTCTGGGGAATGCGAGTCTATTGTTTTACCACAGCGTTATTTTGCTGAACAGATTAGGATCGGAATAACATTTCAGCTAACAGATTTGTACCTTCTGAACCACTTTCAGCTTAAACGTGATTGCGGGAAGTCCTGCTCTCTTCTTTGCAATACGCGTCACAGGTCCTTACATAAAACGATTAACATTCCTGGTATAGATCCCTAAGAGGAGAATACTGTAACCCACTAAAATAGTATAATACTGCACTCGAAGAATTAAAAAAAAGATGACCTCAAGTCTATGTATCGCTCACTTCAAACACACGTGAGTGGAAGCACCGGTCGGTGTTTCCTGCACCGTACCCAGAGCTGGCTTGGAGTTGAGGGTAAGGCTTAAACCACAGGTTCAAGTAATTCTGAGACGATCTAAAATGCGGATTTATTGACATAGTTATTGGGAGGAGAACTGCAAGTATTCTCTCAAAATGTCAGGCGTGCATTACACGCAACAAGCAACTGCACTGATAGCAGGTTGCTTGTGCCACTGAAATAGTTATTTTACAAGCACCGCTACAAAGCCCCAGTGCTGAATTACATGCCATAATCGGAGTAAGTAAATCAGCTATTCTTATCAAGGAAGAGAACATCCGTCCTTGCAGAGCAGGAAGAAGTAATGTTATTTGTTAACCAGAGCAGCGTCTATGGAATGGTACCAGAATAAGTCTCACTACTGAAAAGTAATAACACATACGTCATATTAGTGACAGAAATCTGACTGAATTTTATGTGTATAGCAGTGAAACTTAAATTCAGTTTGAAATATACGAGTACATCGCGAAGAAAGGCTACAAGGCAATGGTTGCGACATAGTTAATTCCATAAAAAGTTCAGCAATATCCAGTGAAATTATTACAGATTACAAATGATTAGCTGAAAATAAGCATCAAAATTGGGTCAAACATATTTAACCGGATGTTTTTATATACCACTTGCTTCAGGAGCTACAGTATTAGAATGCTACAGAGAAACTTGGTGAACATCGCGTGTAAATTTTCTAATTGGAGAAGGTTTGAACGTGCTAACTGCAGAGTGGAAAACTCAGCCAGTAATAATGGTTACTATCAACAGGAATCTGTGTAACAAAATTTTGAACGTCTTTTCTAAAAATTAACTTGAGGAACATCGCTTGTAAATTTTCTAATAGGAGAAGGTTTAAACGTGTTAGCTGCAGAGTGGAAAAGTCAGCCAGTAAAAATGGTTACTATCAACAGGAATCCATGTAACGTAATTCTGAACGTCTTTTCTAAAAATTACTTCGACCAATTACAAATACGTTATAGGTATACTGATAACTAAATAACGTCGAAGAAGGAATCAGAAACAAAAACTGTAATAGTATCAGTGACTAAAGGTATAAAAAAGAATCTCAAGGAAGGTTGCAAAATGTTTTAGCTTAGCCAGTGCGACACGGAACAGATTTCAGATAATCCCACCACTCAACAACATTCATAACTGGAAATGAAAATGCTGCATATCAAGGAAAAAAATCAAAAGTACTTTTGAATACACTTCAGATTACTGAAACTTCCTGGCAGATTAAAACTGCCTTTCGGGGGCAAGCGCTGTAGCATCTGAGCTACCCAAGCACGACTCATGTACCCGCACTCAGAGCTCTACTTCCCTCAGTACCTCGTCTCCTTCTTTCCAGATTTCACAGAAGCTCTCCTGCAGGAGAAATTGCTTAACATACGATAACATTGTTGTGGCATTTTGACGGGCACGTGCCCATAGAACTACAGCCATTTAATTTCCAACGTAATGCAATGTTTGTTCACGTTCTATGTCGGTACTATGGTGTTAGTAACACAACTGGAGACACAACAGCTGTACCTGGGGTGTAATTAAATTTCCTTTACAGACCATGAGGACTTGCAGTGGGGACCAAGACGGTTAAGTATAGCGTGGGAATTCATGTTCCATACGGTTTTCCCGCTACAAGCAAAATATCACAAGTCTTCGACGCCACTGGCTAGAGTATTACGTACGTCATTCACCCATCAACTGTTGTCCAATGCCCGCTACCGGTTCTTTACAAGCCGTTCAACGAAGTTTGTAAGCTGTCCGTAGGTATCTGTGCCTGGTGTTGTGACTATTGTCTTTGTTCATACCGTACCACTGCACAGCAGTAATCGTTCGCCACAGCAGTGCTACGGAACCTTTCATTGCTCACGGTACATACTGATGGACCTAGACTCAACACGTCACCCGAAAAATCTGTCCCTTCATAATCATATGATTCTTAATACAATTACGAGTTATTACAGCGTTACGTTATCGGTTATTATTATTATCATCGAATTTTAATGTGAAGAACTCTGCTACAACATTCAATGTGATACCTGAGCCTGCTTAGATGGTTGATTCGTAGCAGAATGATTGACAAAGCAAGCCTCATCTCTTCGTCAGTAGGTCTGTGTCTCCCTCTGTCCCTCTCTCTTCGTTATTTTAATTTTTTTCAACATCTACAAGACCAGTTCACACAAATATGTAGTTGAAAATGATAATAACGTATGAACTGCCATCTCGGAGATCTCCGTGTTTCCATTGATTGTTGACAGCCAAATTTTTCCGAAGCCGCTCCGAAAAATTTTGATTTCAATGCTCTACCTCTTTTAAAATCTACCATTTCCTCTTGTAATCCTACACTTAAACTATTCGGATGTGCTTCGAATACGCGAATGAATCAAGGACCCAGCCAAAACCTTGAAAACTCTCTCCATGATGTGTTTTGAAATCTACATCTACATCTATACTCCGCGAGCCACCTTACGGTGTGTGGCGGAGGGTACTTATTGTACCACTATCTGATCCCCCCTTCCCTGTTCCATTCACGAATTGTGCGTGGGAAGAATGACTGCTTGTAAGTCTTCGTATTTGCTCTAATTTCTCGGATCTTTTCGTTGTGATCATTACGCGAGATATATGTGGGCGGTAGTAATATGTTGCCCATCTCTTCCCGGAATGTGCTCTCTCGTAATTTCGATAATAAACCTCTCCGTATTGCGTAACGCCTTTCTTGAAGTGTCCGCCACTGGAGCTTGTTCAGCATCTCCGTAACGCTCTCGCGCTGACTAAATGTCCCCATGACGAATCGCGCTGCTTTTCGCTGGATCATGTCTATCTCTTCTATTAATCCAACCTGGTAAGGGTCCCATACTGATGAGCAATACTCAAGAATCGGACGAACAAGCGTTTTGTAAGCTACTTCTTTCGTCGATGAGTCACATTTTCTTAGAATTCTTCCTATGAATCTCAACCTGGCGCCTGCTTTTCCCACTATTTGTTTTATGTGATCATTCCACTTCAGATCGCTCCGGATAGTAACTCCTAAGTATTTTACGGTCGTTACCGCTTCCAATGATTTACCACCTATGGCATAATCGTACTGGAATGGATTTCTGCCCCTATGTATGCGCATTATATTACATTTATCTACGTTTAGGGAAAGCTGCCAGCTGTCGCACCATGCATTAATCCTCTGCAGGTCCTCCTGGAGTACGTACGAGTCTTCTGATGTTGCTACTTTCTTGTAGACAACCGTGTCATCTGCAAATAGCCTCACGGAGCTACCGATGTTGTCAACTAAGTCATTTATGTATATTGTAAACAATAAAGGTCCTATCACGCTTCCCTGCGGTACTCCCGAAATTACCTCTACATCTGCAGATTTTGAACCGTTAAGAATGACATGTTGTGTTCTTTCTTCTAGGAAATCCTGAATCCAATCACAAACCTGGTCCGATATTCCGTAAGCTCGTATTTTTTTCACTAAACGTAAGTGCGGAACCGTATCAAATGCCTTCCTGAAGTCCAGGAATACGGCGTCAATCTGCTCGCCAGTGTCTACGGCACTGTGAATTTCTTGGGCAAATAGGGCGAGCTGAGTTTCACATGATCTCTGTTTGCGGAATCCATGTTGGTTATGATGAAGGAGATTTGTATTATCTAAGAACATCATAATACGAGAACACAAAACATGTTCCATTATTCTACAACTGATTGACGTAAGCGAAATAGGCCTATAATTATTCGCATCTGATTTATGACCCTTCTTGAAAATGGGAACGACCTGCCCTTTCTTCCAGTCGCTAGGTACTTTACGTTCTTCCAGCGATCTACGATAAATTGCTGATAGAAAGGGGGCAAGTTCTTTAGCATAATCACTGTAGAATCTTAAGGGTATCTCGTCTGGTCCGGATTCTTTTCCGCTACTAAGTGATAGCAGTTATTTTTCAATTCCGATATCGTTTATTTCAATATTTTCCATTTTGGCGTCCGTGCGACGGCTGAAGTCAGGGACCGTGTTACGATTTTCCGCAGTGAAACAGTTTCGGAACACTGAATTCAGTATTTCTGCCTTTCTTCGGTCGTCCTCTGTTTCGGTGCCATCGTGGTCAACGAGTGACTGAATAGGGGATTTAGATCCGCTTACCGATTTTACATATGACCAAAACTTTTTAGGGTTCTTGTTTAGATTGTTTGCCAATGTTTTATGTTCGAATTCGTTGAATGCTTCTCTCATTGCTCTCTTTACGCTCTTTTTCGCTTCGTTCAGCTTTTCCTTATCAGCTATGATTCGACTACTCTTAAACCTATGATGAAGCTTTCTTTGTTTCCGTAGTACCTTTCGTACATGATTGTTATACCACGGTGGATCTTTCCCCTCGCTTTGGACCTTAGTCGGTACGAACTTATCTAAGGCGTACTGGACGATGTTTCTGAATTTTTTCCATTTTTGTTCCACATCCTCTTCCTCAGAAATGAACGTTTGATGGTGGTCACTCAGATATTCTGCGATTTGTGCCCTATCACTCTTGTTAAGCAAATATATTTTCCTTCCTTTCTTGGCATTTCTTATTACACTTGTAGTCATTGATGCAACCACTGACTTACGATCACTGATACCCTCTTCTACATTCACGGAGTCGAAAAGTTCCGGTCTATTTGTTGCTATGAGGTCTAAAACGTTAGCTTCACGAGTTGGTTCTCTAACTATCTGCTCGAAGTAATTCTCGGACAAGGCAGTCAGGATAATGTCACAAGAGTCTCTGTCCCTGGCTCCAGTTCTGATTGTGTGACTATCCCATTCTATACCTGGTAGATTGAAGTCTCCCCCTATTATAATAGTATGATCACGAAACTTCTTCACGACGTTCTGCAGGTTCTCTCTGAGGCGCTCAACTACTACGGTTGCTGATGCAGGTGGTCTATAGAAGCATCCGACTATCATATCTGACCCACCTTTGATACTTAACTTAACCCAGATTATTTCACATTCGCATTCGCTAATAACTTCACTGGATATTATTGAATTCTTTACTGCTATAAATACTCCTCCACCATTGGCGTTTATCCTATCCTTGCGGTATATATTCCATTCTGTGTCTAGGATTTCGTTACTGTTCACTTACGGTTTTAACCAACTTTCCGTTCCTAATACTATATGCGCACTATTTCCTTCAATAAGAGATACGAATTCAGGAACCTTGCCCTGGATACTCCTGCAGTTTACCAATATTACGTTAACTTTTCCTGTTTTTGGTCTCTGAGGACGGACGTTCTTTATCAACGATGATAATGTCCTCTCTGGTAAGCCGTCAGGTATTTTATCGTTTCGCCCAAGAGGGGGTCCCTCTAACCTAAAAAAACCCCGTGTACACGCCACACGTACTCTGCTACCCTAGTAGCTGCTTCCGGTGTGTAGTGCACACCTGACCTGTCTAGGGGGGCCCTACAGTTCTCCACCCAATAACGGAGGTCGATGAATTTGCAACCATTATAGTCGCAGAGTCGTCTGAGCCTCTGGTTTAGACCCTCTACACGGCTCCAAACCAGAGGACCGCGATCGACTCTGGGCACTATGCTGCAGATATTAAGCTCAGCTTGCACTCCGCGTGCGATGCTGGTTGTCTTCACCAAATCAGCCAGCCGCCGGAAGGAACCAATGATGGCCTCAGAACCCAAGCGGCAGGCGTCATTCGTTCCGACATGTGCTACTACTATCTGCAGCCGGTCACACCCAGTGCGTTCAATAGCTGCCGGAAGGGCCTCCTCCACATTACGGACGAGACCCCCCGGCAAGCACACCGAGTGCACACTGGCATTCTTCCCCGACCTACCCGCTATTTTCCTGAGGGGCTCCATAACCCGCCTAACGTTGGAGCTCCCTATAAGTAATAGGCCCGCCCTCTGTGTCTGTCGGGACCTTGCCGGAGAATCGGCCACTGGGCCAACAGGCGAGGCATCCTGTGGTGGCTCGGAAACGATGTCATCACCACTAGGAAGCACCCCGTACCTGTTGGAAAGGGGTAAGGCAGCTGCACGCGGCCAGATCCCACCTTCGCCTTTCGGCCAGGCACGCGCGAGCCCACCACTGTCCGCCATTCACCCTGGAGTGATGGCTGACCGGTAAGATGCTCACTGCCGGAAGACGCAGCGACATCAGGGGTTCCATGTGATTCCAAGGCCACCGAAGTAGGCATAGGTCTCACCACAGTTGCCCCAACGCCACTACGAGCCGACGCCTGCGCCTCGAGCTCGATGAGCCTAACAGACAAAGCCTCCACCTGCCCCCGAAGAGTGGCCAATTCTCCTTGCGTCCGCTCACAACAACCACAGTCCCTACACATGACTATGTTTACCCTACTCTATACGGTGACAAATTCCCAAGATAATCTTCTGATGAGCTACTCTGATAATCAAGAAACACTCACTGAAATACGAGACGCGAAAACTACGCTAGGTTTTCCCAGAAAAACTATTTAAAAGCTAAGCGCAGCAAATAAGTACAAAAACGCTTTATACAAACAGTACTCGCTGCTGCTGGTGCTCTCGCTCTGGCTGTCACAAGACAACTGCTGATTCAAGTGACTAGTGGCTAACGGCCGCGAAACAAACAAAAGACGGTTTTAGGGCGCTTTCTGTTCTAAACGATCAAGAAAACACTAAGAAATCTAACACGAAAACTACGTAAAGTTTTATCAAGAACTGTTAGTTACTATGCAGAGCAGATAAACACAAATAGAATCCCTTCCTTAGTGGAAGGTCGTAAACAAAATGCAAAATAAACGCTTTATACAAACAGTACTCGCTGCTGCTGGTGCTCTCGCTCTGGCTGTCACAAGACAACTGCAATAGTAGTAACTACTCTTTAATCAGGTCCCTCATCACATTATTCTCGCCAGTAAGAGGCCATACAGTTGCAAACGTCTCAAAAAATTAATTTTCCGTTACTTATATCCACAAATTTAACTTATTGATAAATTCTTCGATACTATGCGTACTAGTCAGTGTTTCCGTTTCTACGTACCTTTCATTTTTCTGTTTATTTCATTTAAAGAGTACGAAAAGAACGGACACATATGCCAGCTTAGATATCCCTTCATCATCTGCAAATAAATCAGCATACTCACGCACCTCAATAGTAAAAAATGCAAGTAACTCATCTGTAGGTCCAATATTCGCGTTAACACGTTACCTAGAGATAACCTTCGTTTGAAAATGTTTTTGGTGGGTGCAAGAATCATTTTATTAGGTACTACATTTGACAGATAACTTTGCGTTTCCATCTACATGTTCCACACTCCAAACCAGTCCTATTTGCAGATGACACCAGTGTATTGATTGAAGGTGGAAACAGAAAGGCTCTTAGGCTGTATGCTGAAGTCACAAATGAAAAGATTTCAAAGCGGTTTGTGAGGAATAAGCTAATGATTAACCCTTAAAAAAAAGAAAAAAAACCGCCACTATACAATTCCACACACAGCAAAATTAAAAAAATCCATTAAAATCAAATATTTATTTGGAAAACCAAAGAATTAAGTGTCACTGAAAGAAAATTGCTTTGTTTACTTACAAGACAATCTGAAATGGAATTCCCACATCACATTCTTAAATTCTAAGCTATCTAAAATGACCTATGCAATGAGAATTATATGGAACAACACAATTGCTCAAGGAGAGAGGTGTATTATGCACGCATACATTCCCTTTTGAGTTATGACATCATATTCTAGGGAAATTCCCCTCACAGCATAAGAAGAAACAAAAAAAGATTGTGAGGATAATTAAAAATGCAAACAGCTGAAAATCATGGAAACTACGATTGGCTCGCGACTAGCCCCTACCCTTTTCAGTCGGAGTATAGGTGAGTAGTGGTGAGTAGTGGTACAAAAAAAAAAAAAAAAAAAAAAAAAACAAACACGTAAATAAAGTTAAAGAAACATACCTTAATTTTTGATGGCAAATGTAGTCCTCCTCAGATCATTCCTGCATATGAACTCGTCACATATGGCATCAAGGTCGAGTTTCATCGATTCATCTCTATGGGCGTTGAGAAGGGCGATGGCATTAATAAGATGCTGCCTCATTATACAACGAAGATACGTGTTCACCCTCCGCAGACAAGAAAACGATCGCTCAGTGGTGCAGGACGTTGCCGGAATCGTCAGCACTACACGAACGAATTTCACTAGTTCAGGCAGCAGGTCAAACAGGTGGTTTTCCTGTTTCAGGTATTTCGCTATGTCATCCAACGAACTAATATTCGAAGAATCACTACTTCGGATAATCTCATGAAACATGCTTCGGTGGAGAAACAAGCGTTCTTTGTCTGTATCTGATTCGTAGATAGATAAAACATCGAATGAATGTTTGTTATCACCAAGAAGAAATTGTTCAATTTGATTTACAAACATGAATGTTTGAGTTTTGAACTGTGATTCCAAGAAGCTGATGGATGTATCCATTGTTTCATAATGCAATCTTCTATATTTTTCACATACTTCAGTGAATGTTTCTACAGATGAATTGATGGAGTCATCGTATTTCTTAGGGACTTTTCTTCTACGGGGTAATTTTGGGAATCAACATCCATATCTTGACATTTTGAAGTTACTTCACCCCAGAATGATTCAAAATTGTTTCTCATAAATTTAACAGAAGTTGCAAGAGTGGAAATCATCTTATTGGCCTCCTCTAGGTGTATGGATTTCCTCTGTAGTACTATGTTTACCCCCCCCCCCCCCCCCATGAACCATGGACCTTGCCGTTGGTGGGGAGGCTTGCGTGCCTCAGCGATACAGATAGCCGTGCCGTAGGTGCAACCACAACGGAGGGGTATCTGTTGAGAGGCCAGACAAACGTGTGGTTCCTGAAGAGGGGCAGCAGCCTTTTCAGTAGTTGCAAGGGCAACAGTCTGGATGATTGACTGATCTGGCCTTGTAACAATAACCAAAACGGCCTTGCTGTGCTGGTACTGCGAACGGCTGAAAGCAAGGGGAAACTACAGCCGTAATTTTTCCCGAGGGCATGCAGCTTTACTGTATGATTACATGATGATGGCGTCCTCTTGGGTAAAATATTCCGGAGGTAAAATAGTCCCCCATTCGGATCTCCGGGCGGGGACTACTCAAGAGGATGTCGTTATCAGGAGAAAGAAAACTGGCGTTCTACGGATCGGAGCGTGGAATGTCAGATCCCTTAATCGGGCAGGTAGGTTAGAAAATTTAAAAAGGGAAATGGATAGGTTGAAGTTAGATATAGTGGGAATTAGTGAAGTTCGGTGGCAGGAGGAACAAGACTTCTGGTCAGGTGACTACAGGGTTATAAACACAAAATCAAATAGGGGTAATGCAGGAGTAGGTTTAATAATGAATAGGAAAATAGGAATGCGGGTAAGCTACTACAAACAGCATAGTGAACGCATTATTGTGGCCAAGATAGATACGAAGCCCACGCCTACTACAGTAGTACAAGTTTATATGCCAACTAGCTCTGCAGATGACGAAGAAATTGAAGAAATGTATGATGAAATAAAAGAAATTATTCAGATTGTGAAGGGAGACGAAAATTTAATAGTCATGGGTGACTGGAATTCGAGTGTAGGAAAAGGGAGAGAAGGAAACATAGTAGGTGAATATGGATTGGGGGACAGAAATGAAAGAGGAAGCCGCCTGGTCGAATTTTGCACAGAGCACAACATAATCATAACTAACACTTGGTTTAAGAATCATGAAAGAAGGTTGTATACATGGAAGAACCCTGGAGATACTAAAAGGTATCAAATAGATTATATAATGGTAAGACAGAGATTTAAGAACCAGGTTTTAAATTGTAAGACATTTCCAGGGGCAGATGTGGACTCTGACCACAATCTATTGGTTATGACCTGTAGATTAAAATGAAGAAACTGCAAAAAGGTGGGAATTTAAGGAGATGGGACCTGGATAAATTAAAAGAACCAGAGGTTGTACAGAGATTCAGGGAGAGCATAAGGGAGCAATTGACAGGAATGGGGGAAGTAAATACAGTAGAAGAAGAATGGGTAGCTTTGAGGGATGAAGTAGTGAAGGCAGCAGAGGATCAAGTAGGTAAAAAGACGAGGGCTAGTAGAAATCCTTGGGTAACAGAAGAAATATTGAATTTAATTGATGAAAGGAGAAAATATAAAAATGCAGTAAGTGAAACAGACAAAAAGGAATACAAACGTCTCAAAAATGAGATCGACAGGAAGTGCAAAATGGCTAAGCAGGGATGGCTAGAGGACAAATGTAAGGATGTAGAGGCCTATCTCACTAGGGGTAAGATAGATACCGCCTACAGGAAAATTAAAGAGACCTTTGGAGATAAGAGAACGACTTGTATGAATATCAAGAGCTCAGATGGAAACCCAGTTCTAAGCAAAGAAGGGAAAGCAGAAAGGTGGAAGGAGTATATAGAGGGTCTATACAAGGGCGATGTACTTGAGGACAATATTATGGAAATGGAAGAGGATGTAGATGAAGATGAAATGGGAGATATGATACTGCGTGAAGAGTTTGACAGAGCACTGAAAGACCTGAGTCGAAACAAGGCCCCCGGAGTAGACAATATTCCATTGGAACTACTGACAGCCGTGGGAGAGCCAGTCCTGACAAAACTCTACCATCTGGTGAGCAAGATGTATGAAACAGGCGAAATACCCTCAGACTTCAAGAAGAATATAATAATTCCAATCCCAAAGAAAGCAGGTGTTGGCAGATGTGAAAATTACCGAACTATCAGCTTAATAAGTCACAGCTGCAAAATACTAACACGAATTCTTTACAGACGAATGGAAAAACTAGTAGAAGCCAACCTCGGGGAAGATCAGTTTGGATTCCGTAGAAACACTGGAACACGTGAGGCAATCCTGACCTTACGACTTATCTTAGAAGAAAGATTAAGGAAAGGCAAACCTACGTTTCTAGTATTTGTAGACTTAGAGAAAGCTTTTGACAATGTTGACTGGAATACTCTCTTTCAAATTCTAAAGGTGGCAGGGGTAAAATACAGGGAGCGAAAGGCTATTTACAATTTGTACAGAAACCAGATGGCAGTTATAAGAGTCGAGGGACATGAAAGGGAAGCAGTGGTTGGGAAGGGAGTAAGACAGGGTTGTAGCCTCTCCCCGATGTTGTTCAATCTGTATATTGAGCAAGCAGTAAAGGAAACAAAAGAAAAATTCGGAGGAGGTATTAAAATTCATGGAGAAGAAATAAAAACTTTGAGGTTCGCCGATGACATTGTAATTCTGTCAGAGACAGCAAAGGACTTGCAAGAGCAGTTGAATGGAATGGACAGTGTCTTGAAAGGAGGATATAAGATGAACATCAACAAAAGCAAAACAAGGATAATGGAATGTAGTCTAATTAAGTCGGGTGATGCTGAGGGAATTAGATTAGGAAATGAGGCACTTAAAGTAGTAAAGGAGTTTTGCTATTTGGGGAGCAAAATAACTGATGATGGTCGAAGTAGAGAGGATATAAAATGTAGGCTGGCAATGGCAAGGAAGGCGTTTCTGAAGAAAAATTTGCTAACATCGAGTATAGATTTAAGTGTCAGGAAGTCATTTCTGAAAATATTCGTATGGAGTGTAGCCATGTATGGAAGTGAAACATGGACGATAAATAGTTTGGACAAGAAGAGAATAGAAGCTTTCGAAATGTGGTGCTACAGAAGAACGCTGAAAATTAGATGGGTAGATCACATAACTAATGAGGAAGTATTGAATAGGATTGGGGAGAAGAGAAGTTTGTGGCACAACTTGACCAGAAGAAGGGATCGGTTGGTAGGACATGTTCTGAGGCATCAAGGGATCACCAATTTAGTATTGGAGGGCAGCGTGGAGGGTAAAAATCGTAGAGGGAGACCAAGAGATGAATACGCTAAGCAGATTCAGAAGGATGTAGGTTGCAGTAGGTACTGGGAGATGAAAAAGCTTGCACAGGATAGAGTAGCATGGAGAGCTGCATCAAACCAGTCTCAGGACTGAAGACCACAACAACAACAACAACTATGTTTACGCTATCAATGTGATCAAACAGTTTTAGCAAAAGTGATAACATGTAAAAGAAATCATATGTCTGCATATTAATCAAAAAGCCGTTTGATTTGGCCCCAGTGTCTGAATTGTTATTTCTTGAAACATTTAGAAAAAATTCTTGAAGTTCTGTACAGTTGGACAAAACTGA
The DNA here is from genome assembly GCF_023864345.2 of Schistocerca serialis cubense. Classification (NCBI taxonomy): domain Eukaryota; kingdom Metazoa; phylum Arthropoda; class Insecta; order Orthoptera; family Acrididae; genus Schistocerca; species Schistocerca serialis. Next base: position 172,954,036 of record NC_064642.1, read on the forward strand.
AGACGTTGCCAAGTATCTTACGGCCCACCTTGTAGGACAGACTGGTTTCAAATTTGTAGAGGCATCTGCCTTCAGGTGAGCAAAAAGATCTAATCTTTTAGGTGAATCTCTCACAAAATATATTAAGTCCTTCATAACATTCAATGTACTCGCCATTCTGGAACTGCTTTCAGTGTGTCTTGTAGTGTTAGATTTAAACAGTGTGCAAGGCAGTGCACAAACATAGCTCTCTTCCCCATTTCCATAAACTTTGCCTGGACGCCATTATATAATCTAGCCATGTTCGCTGAACTGTCAAAGCATTAGCCCCTACAGTTAGATGTAGGCAAATCAGATCGTCTTAAAATGTCGATAATAATATCAAACAGAGCCTTAGCTGTATTGAGTATAGCCGTAAAAAATATTCTTCTATCTCTAGCGAAGCATCAACAAATACAGACACTAAATTGCTCTTTGGTGGCTATGTCTGTTGTTTCGTCTGCTATTATTGCAAAATACTCTGCACTCTTGATATCCTCCAATAATTTTCTAAGAAGTGTATGACTTAAAATAGCCAAAATTTCGTTTTGCCCATCATGGGATGTCCATTTGTAAGTTTCACGCTGTAGCCATATTAAATGTAGCTGGATATCTTCACATCGAAGGTGTAATAAATTGTCAAAGTTACTTGTTTCATCAGTATGCCCACGCATTGCACTGCACTGCTAAATAACGGAGGGAAGATATGATTTTTAGTAAACAAGTTCGGTTTTCTTTCATTTGTGTCAGTTTTTCTTTGGAAATCTGGCTAAATACATTGACATTCTATGTTAAGGATTTGAATTTCAGTACCGCTTCTCTGTGGCAGCCCGATGCTTCATGCACTTTCAATTTTTCTACCCCTTTCGAAAAACCAGTTTCCATGAAAGTTTTTTCCATTTTGTTAGAAAACTGAAAACTATTTTCTTCAAAAATTTGTCTGCAAATTTTGCAAAAAATAACATATTTTACCTTATTGTAATCGATCCATGCAAATTTTTGTTTCCAAGAGGGCTGATAACAGCGTTGTTTTTTTCCGGGAACAGTGTTTTTCGTCACCGCCGCAGTTCCGTCACTATCTGTGTCTTTGTTGTCACACACAGCACCACTAACACTGGGTCTAGCTTCACCATCGCTAACACTTGGCCACATTGTCACATTTCTTCCTAATTATAAACTTGTCCGTTTTAAACTGGACAATAAGGAACGAAAGATTAACAACTGAACCGAGTCACAGTAAGACTAACTGACCACTGGCGATGCCCAGCTCCCGAATATTTACGTTCGCTGCCAACATTAGCTGCGGCCTGCGTAACGGTACTGTGCGCCTAACAAGAAGTAGCCATATAACAATAGTGTTGATTATTGTTAGGGCCGGCTCTAGGGAGGGGGGAACCGTGACATCGCCCAGGGCAGCAGATTTTTGGGGGCGGCAAATCCATCTTGCGGAAATGAAGGAATGTGAGAATAAATTGGAAATACAAATTATTCATAAATTCAAGGGTCTTATTGAAAATTATCTATGGTACAGAAACAATGTGCTCAATTTACGAAAGAAACGTTTCCTCCAACAAAAATGGCTTAAAATGTATTGCACTGTAAACGTATTACTGACTGCTGCTTTGATCTTAAAGACATATTGACAACAAAGTGACGCATGACTGTGATACGTGAAAATAAGACGTCGTGTATGAAATATATTGTGGGAAAAGTTGACTATGTCGAAAAAGGGGAGGGGCATAGTGGAGGGGGGGGGGGGGGGAGCGGTTGACATGTTCACGCGGGGCAGAAAATCCTTGGAGCCGGTGCTTATTTGTGTGGTGTTGTACCTAGTGGTTGTCAATAGAATTTACAAAAATGAATGAAGAGTCTTTAACGTTACCTAGTCCTTCTATCGATCGCCCTCAAATTCGGTGTCGCTATTGCTCAGTAGTTTCTTTTACAAGCTGCCAGCAGGCTGCTGTGGGAGGAAGTGGAGCTCGTCCTAGCAGCCAAGGCGCTGCGAGCTCATGGTGAGCTTTCGTTCCCCGCATACCTCCGTGCAGTAAAAGTGTGCGAATAGTACGGATGCAGGGGACAAACCTTGTCACTACAGTTCGTCATATGCAGAGGTTGGAGGAGTAGCAGAAAGGAATACGCAATAGCTCGTAAAATCGATATTTTTTTTCCTACATAATCATTACATACCATTATGCAAAAATGTATGTGCAAGTTTTAACAAACTTACCAGTAAACGATGAGGGAGGTGGAGAGAGCGGTGAGAAACGCATGTTTGAATATTGGCGGGGGGGGGGGGGGGGGAGGGCGAGGCCCCTACTTTTAACTTTTCTTGGGGCACAAAGTACCTTACCGCCCCCCCTAAGTCGGCGCCACTGAGCACAAGTGTAGTGTGATGTGATTCCACGTCTTGACACAACGTCAAAAGGCCTCATATTTAGGAGCCGGTATTTGATGAAGTTTACAGCTTTTACTATTTCGTCCATTACAATTTTTAGTGGAGATGGCAAAGGCTTAGCAACAACGGCTTCACCGTGAATGAGACAGTCTTCGGTGTCGTGCACATTTCCAACGAATCCATTCACTTGGTCGGTCATAGAAGCGGCTCCATTTGGACAAACACTAACGAAATTCTGTCACTTCAGTTCATTAGGGACCAAATATTCATTAGTCGCCCGAATTATTTCTTCGGCGTTTCCTCGTTCGGGTAACTCTTCGTAAAAAAAAAAAAAAAAAAAAAAAAAGAGAGAGAGAGAGAGAGATTATTTGCAGTTGCATCCCCATCAAAATTCGTTATATAGGAATCAAGTTGTGCATGGTCACCTATATCGGTGCACTCGTCTATCTGCTGTGAGAGCTTACGACTGCTCTTTATTTTCTCTTTCAAAATGTCTTCGATGTCGCTGGACATGTCACTAACTCGGCCGCTGATTGTGTCAGCAGAAGAGAAAAATTTCTGAAATTCCAGTAGCAGTTTCTGAACCAAGACTATCTTTACTGTTTCTTCACACGGGGGCATTACCAACGTATCCACTATTCTATGTGGTTTTCTTGGGCTTTACGATAAGTTCAGGTACCTTACAATTCGCTTTTGTACTTTTTTGAGAAACACTACTGATGTCATGACGTGTACTTGTTTTTTTTTTTTTTTTTTTTTTTTTTCGTTTTGTTCCAAAAGCGAAAAAATAATTCACATATTCACAAACAGAGAGGAATGTTTTGTTGACTGATGCCATTTCAATTTATTGGGAGCCACAGCATATCTACTGAGTATTTCATCACACAGAACATACTCAGGGATTGGCCATGTTTTGTCATCAAACCAAAAAAAACCGTAGCATAAATAATTAGCAAGAAATTGCCTTTGTTACTTTCTGTTACTTTTTTCGGGCTCAATGTCTTCTCTACTTGCATTCGAGGCGAACCACTCCGTACAGTGGACTTACAGTCGTATATACAGAAAAAAAGAACAGATTATTGAATCTGTAACGGAAGATACTGATGCAGCAATCACAATATTCACATTAGTACAGAGCACAGCTGTGATAAAACTGAACTGACACACTGGAACAATGGAAAGTCTAGGACGGAAAACAATATTGTCGAACTGAATACCGTCTTATTTGCCTGACAATGTATGGGTCCTTTGGGGGCGAACGAAAATAAATTTCAGGAAGCGACTACAAACTGAAACAAATATTAAAAAAGGCAATAAAGTCAACAAGAGAAGGAATTTTTTTTCTAATCCCGGAATGTTAGAAAACTACTTACTGCCAGCGGTATGCATATTTGTCTCATCCTAGCAACATAGCCGCTGCGGTAGAACGTAATTAATTTAAAATAAACGATATATAACAACAGCATTCAGTATTAAATAAATTATATTTAGTTTTTAAAAAAATATAACTGTTATCAGCATGTATTAAATAATTAAAGAATAAGAAGCACCTGCTTACTTACAATCGAAGGACTCACATTATACTTAATTTCTTCAAAACATAAATATTCACGATGTGGCTAAAATCGAAATCCCTTAATTTCTTCCAATAGTTTGTAAATGTTTGCTTCACGTCCGTTACTTTGTGGCGTGTGCCTCAGAACTCCGGTTGCCGAAAACTGCACTGCTTTACATAATGCGAGTTGAAAGTACATTTCATTTTTAGTGTGTTGCTATTGACTATAGTGTACTAAACGTTTTCTGAATACGCCAGCATGATGTGATTGTACGGAGAATCTCTGTGCAATGGAAGAAATACTCGTCATTTGTATGAGGAGCGTTTACCTTACCTCTAGACACCTTTGCACTCCCTCTTTGTTACAGTATACCAGCGGACCTCGGAGACGAGGACCAGAAAGTCCGACTGTGATCTTCCAGGGCGGCAGCGCTGCACAGTCGACTTTGATGAGGCTGTGCCCCACGCAGTGAATGAGGACGCCATAACGTGTACGAGAAACATAGCAACTAGACTGAAAGTGAATCACAAAACTGTCTGGTGTGTTCGGCATGAGCAACAGCTGCACCCGTACCATCCCTAGACCATACACGCAATGCAGCCACAAGACACTGAGTCACGACCTCACTTCTGCAGCTGGGTGTTGCACTGTTGTCTGGATAATCCCGATTTCCTCAGGTGGATTCTTTTCACGGGTGAAGCCACTTTCAGAGGGAAAGGTGTTCAGGTGTTCTGTGTACCCGCAACAGTCGTCTGTGGGCTGATGAAAACCCACGTGCTGCTCGTCCGCGTATGGTTCAAGAACAATACAGTCTAAACATTTGGACATGGTTTCTAGATGGACGTGTGATTGGTCCATACGTTCTTCCAATACATCTCTCTGGCGCTGCATACCTGCGATTCTTTGAGTGCGTACTGCTTGGGCTCTTGGAGATGTGGCACTACATAGGCATCAAAAGATGTGGTTCCAGCACGATGGCGCACCACCTCATCTTTCACACGCGGTCCGAGATGATCCTGACCAACAACATGGGCTATAGTGGATAGCCGTGGTGGCCCGATTGCTTGGCCGACTTGAAACCACTAGACTACTACCTGTGGGGTCAAATTAAATCCTTGATTTACGAGACCCATGTGGCATCCGAGGAAGACGTACTGGCGCTGTTCAGTACTTTGTGGTAGATCGTATTACAGACGAAAGAAGGGATATTATCTACTCCTGCCCTATTTGACGACACGTGGATATTTAGGAATTTAATTATTTGAATTATTTAGATATTATTGCAACAAACTGTAACCTTTCAACTAAAGGATAAAGCAGCAGGTTCTCGTTTTCCGCACGGATAATGTCTAATATACGCTATATAATTATATCTCTGTAATATCTGAACATCAAAAGCAAACCAGCACTGCCAAAAAGGGGATTCAGGGCTAAGAAAAGTCTACTAGTATCAAACATAGGCCTTAATTTGAGGAAGAAATTTCTGAGAATGTACGTCTGGAGCACTGCATTGTGTGGTAGTGAAAGAAAGACTGCGGGAAAACCTGAACGGAAGAGAATCGAAATATTTGAGATGTGGTTCCACAGACGAATGTTGAAAATTAGGTGGTCTTATAAGGTACGGAATGAAGAGGTTCTGCGCAGTATCGGAGAGGAAAGGAATATATGGAAAACATTGACAAGGAGAAGGGGCAGGATGATAGGACATCTGTTAAGACATCAGGGAATGACTACCATGGTACTAGAGAGCTGTAGAGGGCAAAAGCTCTAGAGGAAGACAGATTTTGGAATATATCCAGCAAATAATTAAGGACGTAGGGTGCAAGTGATACTCAAGTTGAAGAGGTTGGCACAGGAGAGGAATTCGTGTCGGGCCGACTATAACCAAATTGGTCTGATAGCTGGTTAATGCCGCCACTTCTTTTATTTTATGTTTATACTTTGCAATTATAAGAACGATTACGTGTTATATTATAACATAGTGTACCCCGTCCTTACTGCATCCCTCTCACTTCAGGAAATATATTAAGACGACTGTACTCTTCCAGAAACAAAGAATGAGTGGGCTGTGAACATGAAGTTAAGGCCTTAATACATTATTCTTTAGTAATCATAGAATCATAGAATCACGTTTGTACTGGAAGGGATTTATATTCCGCGCAGTTACTTACTCTGCATCCTTAGGTAGTCTCTGACCAGCACCACAGGTAACGCAAACTTTCTTACATTTCGTAAGATACATGTTATAACGGGTTATGGCTGCGACGGATGCTGGAGCACAGGGGGCTGGATCGTGTGTACCAGACCATGGTACGGAGGTACAGTATCTGTGTTAACAACGATGGTCGTCATAACGAGTCTTATTTCGAAGTAGACCTAGACGACAAGCAGCTGGATGCAGAGATTAAACAATGTGTGTTGTGGTATTTTGCGTGTATCGCAACAACGGTACGTTTCAGGGCCTGAGTTCCTGTGCTAAACTTAACCGTCTTGATCCCCACTACAAATCCTCAAAGCCTGTAGAGACAATTTAGTTACACCCTGTATAAAGTGCCTCGAATATAGGCTCCAAACTGATATTTACTTGAAGTATTTTTTTAACATTCAATACGTCCCCTTTGAGAATTTCTTTCACAATTCTCCTCTGCCTTATTTTGAGCGCTTCTCCTCAGGGATTCTCACAAAATAACACTGAAGAAGAACAAAGTTCAAGTAAAGTAGCACAATACCTTGAATTACTTTTTCGGGGATAGGATAAAACTTTTTGAAACACATCAACGTCGTCCTTAGTTCTCAAAAATATTATTCATAAATCAACTATTGCTACTGTGGCTGTTTACCATTTTCAACTGGAGTACAAGTTTAGCCTGTGCTCTACTTAAAAACGACTAAACAGACCAAATTGAAATTGTGGATTATATGAGAAAATTTTTTAACAGACAAAGACAACGATGATTGCCTAAAAAACAAACCTTTCGAGTTCCTTTGGTTACCAAAAACTCAACAAATTCGTTTCTAAGAGACTGAAATATTGATGCAACCCATTGCCAAGGAAAGCTGTACAATTCTGAGAATTCAGCTTCCTAATAATAGAGATAAGAAACATATTGCTGTTCTCAGTTTGCATATACTTTACCATCATCAGGTTAATAGCAGAGAAACTATTCCTCTTTCACAACCGCATATGCTATCGTACTATTTGTAGTGGTATTTTATGTGCTCTCTGCCGCACACCGTTTGGTGCATTGTAATGTGGAAAGTCGCATATTCAAGAGTCAGATATATTATTTGTCAATGGTGTCTTTTTGGCGGTATATCATATATCCCGTAATTATTAAACAAAATTATGACTGAGACATTATTTTCAAGATTTCGTTCACCTCTAATAACGAAAATACGCAGTTAGTTTAAAATTATTGTTTTCGCTACAAACTTTATTTTGAAAACATTTTTATAAAGCCAAGGTAGAAGGTGCATTTAACTAACATGCACGGCACTGTAGCAGTTATTTCGATTCAAAAAGCAAACCTAGACTGCATGCGATTACGGTCATACACATAGCTGCATAGAATTTATAAGGCACAATCTATTGTCAATCTGATTTTACGAATGTACAATAGCCGCTGGAGTAGTTTACTTTCTTTACCAAAGATTTGTCTACTGCACGAATAAACTGAATTACATCACCGTTCATCGTCACAGATAAGTGTCATTTACTTTTATAACTTGATGTATTTAATTTTTAATCCATCATTACTTTACAGCGTTTGCATAGTTACGCTGCACTTCTCCTAATATCAGTACCATTAAAATGCATAATTATTTTCATAGCTTAATTATTCATTACTTTATAGCGTTTGCTACATTACGTCACGCTTCTCCTAACCGGGAGACCATTAATCTATAATAAAATTCCTAAATATTGTTATTGTGATTTCGATAGTTTTATTATTACCGTAATCAGTGCCACAGAAATCATTGAAAACTACGCTTAGTGATTCTTTTCAACAGCGATAGTACGTCCAAAAACTGACATAGTTCAACAGGCAATGCTTGTGCCATTTACAGTTTACTATCTTGAGTGGCAAAAGTTTATATATCTTCTGATTCTGTCCAACTTGTAAAAATAAACATCGTTCAATTGTACCCTGCAGAATTTTTGAATTCTTTATACCCGTCCGGTTTACCACCTCATCAATAGCTTTTAAAGAGAGATGATATTACTATGTCAATTTGAAATTTTAATGCTGTCCTGTGATTAATTAATAGTGTAACATTGGTGGTAACTCACTTGGGTGAGTGGATCACCACTGATAACTGATTCCGATAAAACTGTGTTCATGCTCCGCTTTAATCTAACACCACCTGATCCTACCATGCCTTTCCAAATGATATAAAAACAATTCCCAATGAAAGCAGTCTTTTGTATGACCATTAACAAAGCATAAGGTCAAACACTTCAAACGGCAAGATTGTATTTGTCAGAACCTGCTCTTTTTTTCAGAGATAGTTATTTTTGTGCTAGGCATACATACAGCCAAAAAGTAATCTGTGATGACATTATGACTGCTAACATTTTTTCAAGAAGTTTTGTAAATTAAGGAAGGCTTTAAAAATATAATTAATCTTACAAAGACTGTATTGCTTTTATATGTTTTACAATCAACCATACTGTGCGTAATGACATCGCTTGTTTACAGCTATTCGAAAAACAATATCTTTTATTAATAAATACTTGCATTTACTTTTTTTTCGGTGAGTGATCAGGATAGACTGCGAGTTATTCGCAAGAGTCAACTAGTAAAAAATATTTCATTTGTTACTTTATCCTATGCGCCTTCCTTAAGATATTTTAATCATGCCAATAGCAGTTGTCCTTGCCTCCCGAGTCTGAAACCTATGTCACCTACATTACAATCTCTGTAATTAGCCTTACAAGATATGGCAGAAAGTTCCTTCTCATCTTTTACCCTTTACTTTGTTCCATTTCCGAAAGGTACGTTGGAAAAACGGATGTCGCTAAGACTTCGTTATGGGCTGCGTGTTTCAGAAATCGTGAAAATATGCGACCGTTGAAGTGGGCGGTACATAGTATTGCTTATCCATGTATTGATGTCCCAGTCTATACTCGTTTTCGATATTTCCGATACTATGTCGTTCCTCTCTTCGACATTCTTCCTCTGCGCTTTGCATTGCTCCACTCCACTTTGTTATAAGAACGCTTCTGAACTTTAGGATTTTCCTTACAAGAAAGTGGAAGAGTAAATTACTAAAGAAACACCTAAATTACTAAACAAACACCTGAACTTCATGCAAAATTTTTTGTATACAATCTTAACGGATCTGTAATTGTCTATCTTAAAAAGTTCAGTCACGCAACAAGGTATTCTTCAACATACCTACGAGTACTTTTAGCAGACAAGTCGCATCTATTGACTGTTACGCAAACAGTTGAGAGTGTAGCAAAGTTATTTTTATTACAAATAACGAGTTTCCCCTGGTGAACGCTTCTTCAGATTTTCTAAAGGAAAAGGAAAATCGAGAATGTAAATATACAAAATTATAAGTTATGGGCACGTTTCCAAGCTGCGCTAAATTTTTTCAAATTTTTTAAAAACATTTAAAGAAGTAAATCAACAGTCAAGAAAGTTTACCGAAGCACTACACTTCACTGTCAGCTAGGGCGGTTAGTGAGAACGATGGTAACGAATCGGCTAAAGGAAGAACAGTCGAAGAAGATACACTGGAACAAAACAAAGTGTATAAATTTAAAAGGATAAAAACCGGGGATAATTGATGTAGATAAATAAAGGAGACGAAGGGGAATAGACAAACAAAGTAAGGAAACATTTCTTGAAATAGTCAGGGTGGCCATGTGAGGCAAAGTGCAGAACCAGACGTACGTCGAATGACTTGAATATCAGGTGACTAACCGATGCCCACATCAAACCTTAAGTGCATAGGATAATCCTTATTCCCGCTCTAGTAACGCCGTACAACAACAGAAGGCGCTAGTGTCCGCAGCTTAACAGCCTTGTTATTTCTCATGATAAATCCCTTAACTTCGTTGCAGATCAGGTCTGTTGGGTTCATACTGTAATGGTACAGAGGCAAATGCGAAAATGCAGCATTTGTATGGTGTGCTCGATGTGAAACTGATTGTTTTTCCATGTTTCTACGACGCTTATCACTTTGGTTCGTGTGAGACTACATCTGTGTTATAAAACTTTGGACATAGCTCCAATAAAGAGTATTTGGTTTTACATGTTTGTCCTAAAAATTGAATTGTCATGTTTCCTTAATTTAAGCAACCTTTATTAACAATCTTTCATAAAATATCGATAATCACGAATTTACATTTGCAATGAAAACAGGAAATTCACTTTCAGTATCTCATTCGATACGAGATAAATGTATTTTCATAAAAAATCGATGAATTTGACAATTACGATATGCGGGAATTTCAAACTGAATGAAAAACAAAAACAAAACAAAAAACAATTACCAAGGCGAGATACGAGATGTGCTCCATGAACTACCCCAGATTAACAATCAACTACGCTACCGATTCCGTTATACGAGTACATCCAGTTTTTCTGTGTAGCTCAACTGTAGTAAATAAAGTCCCTCGGAAAACTTAAAAGACGATTTCTTCCTATAAATTTATGAAAATAATTAAGAACTTCGTATTTCTCGGTAGTTTACAGCCGTGTTCCACATGCGTGTTCACTACAGAGCTGGACGCACCCTCAACCACTTTCATTCTGCATATCAACAGTGCGACAATTAGACCATAAGAGTACAAAGACTGTGACTGTGCACGATTTTTTAAATAAAAGCTACATAGCTAAACCTGATGAAGAAAAACGTTGATGGTTGTTAACAAATTACAATATCATGAAGTTTAATTTAACGTGACTTTCTACTATGATACCCAATACATGAGTAGGGCCTACTTCCAAGAGCATAACAACACCAGTGAACGTGTGCTACAGCTTCTGACCAATCATAGCGTTTGTGTTTGTTTACATCAGGTTTATTCCGATGATGAGTGAAGGAAAGCTTCTGTATAACTTAAACAAATTCTCTCAGAGGTACGATTTTGACATTGTATATTCATCGGTTAACGAATTGCAAAATCGTTATATTCATAATAAACCACGATATAGGAAAAAAATTGAACTGTTCTGAGGTACAAACGATTAATTGCAATGAGTGTGATTCATCATACATTGGACAAACAGGTAGGATGGCAAAAAAAGATTTCGTGAACATTTATTGAACAAAAAAGGTCAGGTTTGACACCATTTGGCATTTGCCGAACACCTGAAAGTAAGTTGTCACCACCCTTATGCTTTAAATAATTTAAGTGTACTTAATTTTGAAAAAAAAAAATGGGACAGATTGAACTTACTCTAAGGCATGGAAATCTCTCTACATTTAACGGATAGTAATGGTGGGTTTCTGTATGATCATTTGGTCTCTAAGAATCACACTTTTTACAACCTTATGATACCTGTTATAAAACCTTCGTCATTTTCTTTCAGTTTCTTTCCTTATTTCACACGATGAGCTGTTGACATCTTAATAGACTGATTACTTTCATGGTTATAGTTGTTTTGGTTGGATTTTAGGTGCACCCATTCTAGGATCCGTTATTGTTTTTATGACAGCATTTACTTATTATATTTCTTAATCTCAGTTTCCTTTAACGTTGAGGCAGTTGTAATTTTTATTCTACGTCTTATCATGTATTTTAGTTAAGGTGCTATCTGATCACTTTTACTTCTTGTCTGTAGCCGCCTTTTCTTACAGTCTTACGCCTAGATTAGTTAAGTTTATGGACACTAGCGCCTCCCGTTGTTTACCTCCTTGCTAGTGCGCCTAGCACGGTTTTCCTCTGCACTCTCTTTGCAATGCGGCCGTCTATTAGACCTATTAGTAACCTGATATCCAGGTAATTAGCTCTACTTCTGGATGTACCCTGGACTTCTCCTGGCGGCTGTGACTATATTAAATGCATTTTTCTGTATTTTACGTGTCTGTGGCCCTTCCTCCACTTTGTATTTGCCTTCGTAAATATATCCCGGTTTATATCCTTTTAAATTTATATAAATGGATGGTTTTGTACCAATGTAACATGTCAGAAGGTTTCTTCGTTTAGATGGTTTGTTAACATCGTCTGACTAACCACCCTACCAGCCGGTGATATAGCCTTTCATGAGTGTTAATTTGCTTTCTTAAATTTTTTAATTTTTTCTATTTATTAGAATTTAGCGCAGATTACAACCATGCCACTTAATTAGCGATTTTGTATATTTCATCCTTGTTTTTCCTTTTCTTTGAAAATTGGAGGAACCCTTAACCAGGGGAAAAGTGTTATTTGTAATAAAAATGACTTTTCAACCGAGAATGTCTCCTTATAATTATGGAAGCCGCTTGATGTACCAATCAGCCCATAATGGAATGGAATAACCTTTATAAAATATAGTCATTTCTCGTCAAATAGTTTTTATGAATTCCAGAAAAATCGCATCATGGAATGGAATAACATTGACAAAATATAGTCACTTATCATCAAATAGTTTATATGAATTCCAGGAAATTCATTCAGCAGTAATGCTGATAATTTTAGAGCTATTAAAACACACGTCCCATTGTCTGGAACGATACAAGAGAGGAAAATGGAACGTTTTTAACAAACCACACCGCATAGAAATCGATCCTTGGTAGAGAAATTGCAAAACCGCGCTAAGAAAATTCATCAATATGGTATTAAAAAATTTAATTCATAAACATATAAGAACAAAGTTATGAGGTTTTTGAAAATGGGTGGTTAGTGTCACAAAAATATACATCCCAGCTAAAAAAACAATGCCACATTTATTTACATACCTCACACCGACCACAACATTCCAATAACACGATGATAGCATTTGTTGAAGTATCGTGAACTGAAAAATACACTCCTGGAAATTGAAAAAAGAACACATTGACACCGGTGTGTCAGACCCACCATACTTGCTCCGGACACTGCGAGAGGGCTGTACAAGCAATGATCACACGCACGGCACAGCGGACACACCAGGAACCGCGGTGTTGGCCGTCGAATGGCGCTAGCTGCGCAGCATTTGTGCACCGCCGCCGTCAGTGTCAGCCAGTTTGCCGTGGCATACGGAGCTCCATCGCAGTCTTTAACACTGGTAGCATGCCGCGACAGCGTGGACGTGAACCGTATGTGCAGTTGACGGACTTTGAGCGAGGGCGTATAGTGGGCATGCGGGAGGCCGGGTGGACGTACCGCCGAATTGCTCAACACATGGGGCGTGAGGTCTCCACAGTACATCGATGTTGTCGCCAGTGGTCGACGGAAGGTGCACGTGCCCGTCGACCTGGGACCGGACCGCAGCGACGCACGGATGCACGCCAAGACCGTAGGATCCTACGCAGTGCCGTAGGGGACCGCACCGCCACTTCCCAGCAAATTAGGGACACTGTTGCTCCTGGGGTATCGGCGAGGACCATTCGCAACCGTCTCCATGAAGCTGGGCTACGGTCCCGCACACCGTTAGGCCGTCTTCCGCTCACGCCCCAACATCGTGCAGCCCGCCTCCAGTGGTGTCGCGACAGGCGTGAATGGAGGGACGAATGGAGACGTGTCGTCTTCAGTGATGAGAGTCGCTTCTGCCTTGGTGCCAATGATGGTCGTATGCGTGTTTGGCGCCGTGCAGGTGAGCGCCACAATCAGGACTGCATACGACCGAGGCACACAGGGCCAACACCCGGCATCATGGTGTGGGGAGCGATCTCCTACACTGGCCGTACACCACTGGTGATCGTCGAGGGGACACTGAATAGTGCACGGTACATCCAAACCGTCATCGAACCCATCGTTCTACCATTCCTAGACCGGCAAGGGAACTTGCTGTTCCAACAGGACAATGCACGTCCGCATGTATCCCGTGCCACCCAACGTGCTCTAGAAGGTGTAAGTCAACTACCCCGACCAGCAAGATCTCCGGATGTGTCCCCCATTGAGCATGTTTGGGACTGGATGAAGCGTCGTCTCACGCGGTCTGCACGTCCAGCACGAACGCTGGTCCAACTGAGGCGCCAGGTGGAAATGGCATGGCAAGCCGTTCCACAGTACTACATCCAGCATCTCTACGATCGTCTCCATGGGAGAATAGCAGCCTGCATTGCTGCGAAAGGTGGATATACACTGTACTAGTGCCGACATTGTGCATGCTCTGTTGCCTGTGTCTATGTGCCTGTGGTCAGTGTGATCATGTGATGTATCTGACCCCAGGAATGTGTCAATAAAGTTTCCCCTTCCTGGGACAATGAATTCACGGTGTTCTTATTTCAATTTCCAGGAGTGTAGATGAGCTAGTTTGCAACTGGCCATTCCTGAAAAACTTTCTGAAGGTCTTTTGGAAAATAGCGTAATGCGACTTCGAATATTTTCAGTGATTAACATTAAACTTTCATCGTTTAGGCACTTAATAACTAACCAAAAAAGTTTATACTGACACTCGTGTTTCTGAGATAAGAGGGATCTGTCTGCCGCAGTTACATAGTTTGATGTTCGTATCTTCAGACCAGTCACTTGATTGCTCCAGTAAGCAGACATTTCGTTTTGAAAAACGTACCAGCGTTTGAATGCACCTTGCAAATCTCAGTTCTTAAAAATTTTATGTGTACCGACCTTGTGGTCAGTGCGTATCGTAGATAATAGTGTATGTCTCGTATGCTACACTAGCCAGTCCTGAGTTCGTGGCAGAGTGACACTCAACCTATTTCCTGACACATTAGAGCATGTATAGAAACGAAAAATGGTTCGTACCCGCTCTTCTGGCAGTCTTTTGAAGTTATAGTGCCTTATGAAATATAAAAAACCACTCGACTTAGTACTTAAAATTTACGCAGCACTTTTGAGGGACTATGATAGTTTTATCATCTAGAAATATCATTTTGGAGTTACCTCGTAACTCCTTCGAATTCATTAAAACGGTTGTACCAAACAGAGCAGTACCTGTCTGAACATCTAGGCAAAACTTTGACCAGTGTTTTCTATGCGGTCTCCCTCATAGACAGGCTGCATTTTTACCTGAGTTGCCCAACAGATCTCGGTTTTCGTACAGACCGTTAAGGTATGGTATTCGCATCCCGGAAGAGTCTGTTTGATACGCCGATTTAGGTTTTCTGTAGTCGTCCTAAATTAATAAAGTCGACTATCAGACGTGTTCCCTTGAAAACGACATTGCATTGTTTATTTACTTCACTATCACTATTCTAATTTACACTCAATTTTCTTCTTCAGTGAAATTTTAAAAGCAGGTCTTCCTCCAAATATTTTACTTGCAACGTTACACACACTCACGATAGAATTTCTGTGTGAAATCGTTCTGCTGCACTGGCTGTCTTTTGATGAATTAAAATATTCCCTTTATTTTGCAGCCAATATAGCGTACTTTAGTGTAGGTAACCCACCGAATGGACATGCATGCATCTTATTCTTCAAAATGGTAAACTCACTCGAGCACTTTGGGCAACATGTCCCTAACATCTGCATCTTGGACATTGCTAGGGTTTGCGTTTAAGTAGAATTGTAGGTTTTATTTCATCAATTACTACCTTTAAAGAAGGAAATCGCTATGTTGTAGTGGTCGCCAAGGAACGAACAGCCACTCATCAATAACCTCACTGATTCCATGTTACGCAGATGAGAGGCATTGTTGGCTACTCGTAGAAACCACGCATCGTATTATGGAAGCCTAGCTAAACTGCTTTACTGTTTTGCAGTGTCTGTGTCTGTACGATGTACCATGCAATATGCTTCAGACAAACACCGCTACCACCAACAGCTGAATGAAATAAAAGAAATGTATTCGCAACTGCGAAAACGATTAAGCTTTAGCTGCACAATGTATTGGTGATGTATGAAAATCTGTGCCAGGCGGGGACACGCACACGGGTTTCCCACTTTACACGAGAGGTCACCTCAGACACTTTGGTTATCAGAGCATGCCTTCCGGATGTATAGGTTGGTCCGGGAGGCTGCTAGGATAAGCAAAGTGCTTAAGGTAACCTCTGGCATAAAGTGGGAAATCCGCGCACGCGTTCACACCTGGCACACATTTTAATAGATCACCAATAAATTGTCAGTTAATGTCTAATCGTATTAGCATCGTCGAGAACCTTTCGTCTATAAAATCGCTTTGCCTGTTTCTCATACAGTGTAACTCTGCAAATCTGTTCTACCTTGGCCTGCTTTGTGAGCATCCATGTCTCAACACGTTCCAGTATTCCTGGAAAGGAAGATGATTAAGATTTTATGAGTGAAATGGAAACTTACCTTCGCGTAATGTGAGCCATATCTCGACTGGTTTGCTAGCAGTTTTGATCACTGTGCGTATTTTAAATGTGAATTTTGGATTAGCCTTGTCTGTTACCCTCATAAATATCAACTGAAAGTGAAATTACTGTAACCTATTACTCGTACTGTATGAAAATTCTGTGGTGTCACCGCCAGACACCACACTTGCTAGGTGGTAGCCTTCAAATCGGCCGCGGTCCGTTAGTATACGTTGGACCCGCGTGTCGCCACTATCAGTGATTGCAGACCGAGCGCCGCCACACGGCAGGTCTAGAGAGATTTCCTAGCACTCGCCCCAGTTGTACAACCGACTTTGCTAGCGATGGTTCAATGACAAAATACGCGCTTACTTGCCGAGACGATAGTTAGCATTGCATTCAGCTACGTCATTTGCTACGACCTAGCAAGGCGCCAGTACCAGTTACTAGTGACTGTAATAATGTACCGTCAAGACCGACGTTCACCATTAATGGATTAAAGTTAAGTATTCCACCAGTTGCGTCCGTTTTTTCTAAATTCTAATTTCCTTGTCCTGTTCCAGACCTCACGCCAGCCTGCTTGAGCTAAAACGCGTGTCTTTCGGCTTCCTCTTGTAACCCGGTGTTGGCTCTCCTGCCAACCCACAACATTTGGCGACGAGGATGGGATTCGAACCCACGCGTGCAAAGCACATTGGATTAGCAAATGCAGTGCTAAAATCATGCCCGCGGTGTGCTACTAGACATTCGCGTGAGAATTGACCGTCACCCCGGGCTATTTGCTTTTTCTGTAATAAAAAAGGACATGTTCAGAGTGTTTGCCAGAAAAAGCTCAGATCGGACACTCACAACCATTCCAGGCCGTTTGCTTCGCGCCGACTTCGAACCCAGGATACTCAGGCTCGTGAAACTTCGCCCATGGAAATTTATGTAGTTCATTCCACTCCGCCCAGTGCCACTCTCTCTAACAGTGACTGTGTTCGTCCCACAAATAGTGTACGTCGACATCGCCGGAAATCCCGTCAAGTCGCAAGTGATTATGTACCAGTGTCTGTTCACGTTGCACGAGACAGCCGCTCTTGTCGTCAACAGGACAATAAACTTTCTGTAGACTTGCACATTAAGGGCAAAGTGATGCCATTCCAGCTCGATACCGGAGCTGCAGTTTCACTGATCAATCAAGACACTTACAAACTGCTGGGCACACCTCCGCTGCGTGCCGCAAATGTTAAGTTAACTAGTTATGCAGGTCACGATATCCCTGTGTTAGGACAGTGCAGCCTTCTTGCAACATACAAGGGACAAACAAAACTTGTGTCATTTTACGTCCTTCGTTCTTCTTCTGCAGTGAACTTGTTTGGTTTCGATTTATTTCAGTTGTTTAACTTGTCTATAGTAAATCAGGTCCTATCAGTGAACCAGACTGTGCCTTCAGACAGTGTTTCTTGTCTATGTGAAGAATTTGCTGACATTTTTGCACCGGGCCTTGGTTGCGCTAAGAACTATAAAGCACATTTGGAACTGAAAATAAACGCGAAACCGAAATTTTTCAGAGCGCGTAATGTTCCCCACGCATTGCGTGATGAGGTCGCAAAAACATTACACGATTTGGAATCACAAGGTGTAATTGAACGTGTGCAGGCTTCTCTCTGGGCATCACCCTTAGTAATTTTGCCAAAACCTTCGGGAAAATTGAGACTTTGTGTGGACTTCAAGGCAACAGTGAATCCAAAACTAGTGATTGCAACTTTTCCTTTACCCCGCCCGGAGGATCGTTTTGACAAACTGTGCCCGGGTAAATACACTCCTGGAAATGGAAAAAAGAACACATTGACACCGGTGTGTCAGACCCACCATACTTGCTCCGGACACTGCGAGAGGGCTGTACAAGCAATTATCACACGCACGGCACAGCGGACACACCAGGAACCGCGGTGTTGGCCGTCGAATGGCGCTAGCTGCGCAGCATTTGTGCACCGCCGCCGTCAGTGTCAGCCAGTTTGCCGTGGCATACGGAGCTCCATCGCAGTCTTTAACACTGGTAGCATGCCGCGACAGCGTGGACGTGAACCGTATGTGCAGTTGACGGACTTTGAGCGAGGGCGTATAGTGGGCATGCGGGAGGCCGGGTGGACGTACCACCGAATTGCTCAACACGTGGGGCGTGAGGTCTTCACAGTACATCGATGTTGTCGCCAGTGGTCGGCGGAAGGTGCACGTGCCCGTCGACCTGGGACCGGACCGCAGCGACGCACGGATGCACGCCAAGACCGTAGGATCCTACGCAGTGCCGTAGGGGACCGCACCGCCACTTCCCAGCAAATTAGGGACACTGTTGCTCCTGGGGTATCGGCGAGGACCATTCGCAAGCGTCTCCATGAAGCTGGGCTACGGTCCCGCACACCGTTAGGCCGTCTTCCGCTCACGCCCCAACATCGTGCAGCCCGCCTCCAGTGGTGTCGCGACAGGCGTGAATGGAGGGACGAATGGAGACGTGTCGTCTTCAGCGATGAGAGTCGCTTCTGCCTTGGTGCCAATGATGGTCGTATGCGTGTTTGGCGCCGTGCAGGTGAACGCCACAATCAGGACTGCATACGACCGAGGCACACGGGGCCAACACCCGGCATCATGGTGTGGGGAGCGATCTCCTACACTGGCCGTACACCACTGGTGATCGTCGAGGGGACACTGAATAGTGCACGGTACATCCAAACCGTCATCGAACCCATCGTTCTACCATTCCTAGACCGGCAAGGGAACTTGCTGTTCCAACAGGACAATGCACGTCCGCATGTATCCCGTGCCACCCAACGTGCTCTAGAAGGTGTAAGTCAACTACCCTGGCCAGCAAGATCTCCAGATCTGTCCCCCATTGAGCATGTTTGGGACTGGATGAAGCGTCGTCTCACGCGGTCTGCACGTCCAGCACGAACGCTGGTCCAACTGAGGCGCCAGGTGGAAATGGCATGGCAAGCCGTTCCACAGGACTACATCCAGCATCTCTACGATCGTCTCCATGGGAGAATAGCAGCCTGCATTGCTGCGAAAGGTGGATATACACTGTACTAGTGCCGACATTGTGCATGTTCTGTTGCCTGTGTCTACGTGCCTGTGGGTCTGTCAGTGTGATCATGTGATGTATCTGACCCCAGGAATGTGTCAATAAAGTTTCCCCTTCCTGGGACAATGAATTCACGGTGTTCTTATTTCAATTTCCAGGAGTGTATTTTTCGAAGGTGGAACTAGCAGATGCGTACTTACAAATACCGGTGGACGAAGACTCCCAGCGCGTTTTGGTGGTTAACACGCATCTTGGTTTGTATCGATTCAAACGACTGCCATTCGGGTGTGCATCCGCCCCAGCATTGTTTCAGCAATATCAACAAACTGTTTGTGCGTCGGTCCCTACTGCAGCAAACTATCTGGACGATATTGTGATCTCCGGAAAGACGGAAGAAGAACATTTAGCCAATCTCAGAACATTACTTCAGGTCTTGTGACAAAATGGTCTTCGCTTGCGGAAGGGCAAATGTGTGTTTTTTGCTTGTGACTTGCCCTATCTGGGTCATGTACTCAATTCCCAAAGCATACATCCCAGTCCCGAGCACCTCCGTGCCATACAAGACTTGCCTTCGCCGCAGAATTTGAAGCAGCTACAGAGTGTGCTGGGAAAAATCAACTATTATCGTAAATATATCCCGCATGCCTCTTCCATTTCAGCTCCGCTTCATCGCTTACGCCGTAAAGGTGTTCCGTTCGTCTGGGCGACGGAATGCGAACGCGCGTCTTTCACCAGTTGAAATCGGCGTTGCTTTCCAATACTTGCCTTACGCCAATCGATCCCCAGAAGCCCCTTTTGTTGATGGTGGATGCATCGGATTTCGGGATCGGTGCTGTGCTTGCGCACAAAGATGGATCGCACGATAGCCCTATTGCCTTTGCGTCCAAATTGCTCTCGTCTGCGCAAAGAAATTATCCACAGATCGAGAAAGAAGCATTGGCTCACGTATTTGGTGTTACAAAGTTTCAGGATTTCTTGTATGGTCGTCACTTTACCATCATCACAGACCACAAACCTTTGACATCGCTTTGTCATCCGAACAAGCCTGTACCTCCACGTACAGCGCAGAAATTCATTCGCTGGTCTATTTTCCTCTCGCAGTACCGCTACGATATCTTGTATCGGACCACTGCTAAGCACGGAAACGCCGATGCGTTGTCCCGTTTGCCTGTTGCTGAGGATAGAGCATTCGATTCCTCCGAACTTGCTTGCATGTTCATTGATTCGGAAACCGATGACGTGGTCGAATAGTTTCCGATTGATTTTCGTCGTGTAGCTACAGCCACAGCTGCCGACCCTGTCCTTGCTACCATTCTGCGTTTTGTTGCTACGCAATGGCCCTTGTCAAAGTCACGGATCGGGGATCCGTTGGTTCGCCGATGTTCTGCTCACAATGAGAGACTTTTTGTTCGATGTGGTGTTTTGTTGTTGCGTTCTGATAATGATCAGTCCAGGGTCGTGGATCCACGTTCGTTACAGTCCTCTGTCTTACAGCTTGTCCACCAAGGACATTGGGGTATAGTGAGAACGAAACAACTTGCTCGTCAGCACTGTACTTGGTTCAGAATCGATGCCATGATTACGAATATGTGCTCTTCTTGCATGGTGTGTGTCGAACAACAATCAGCACCACCGCGGAAATTCTTTGCATGGCCAAAGGCCACTTCCCCTTGGCAACGCTTACACATCGATTTTGCTGATCCATTCTGGAATGCTCGATGGTTGGTTGTGGTAAATTCCTTCAGTAATTTTCCTTTTGTTGTCCCGATGTCTTCCACGACGTCATCTGCCACCATCCACAGACTATTGTTTCCGACAATGGCCCACAATTCATGTCCGCAGAATTTCAGTCATTCTGCAAGGCCAATGGTATTCAACATCTGACGTCCGTGCCGTTTTCGCCACAGTCAAACAGTGCTGCTGAACGATTGGTCCGGACTTTCAAGTCACAGATGTTAAAGTTAAAAGAGTCGCATTCTCTGGAGGACGCGTTATTGCTCTTTTTGTCCTCGTATCGCTCTCAGCCCCGAGATGGTCGCTCGCCGGCTGAGTTGCTCCACGGTCGTCATCATCGAACCTTGATGTCTTTGCTACATCCACCGCATCAGGTTCCTGTGCGGCGGCAGACACCTGCTTTTGCTCCAGGCGACGTTGTCTACTATCGTCACTACCGAGGTTCACGGCATTGGCTCGAAGGGCGCATTCTTCGCTGCCTCGGCCGCGCTATGTATCTGGTTTTGGGGGCCTCTGGTGAGGTGCGTCGGCATCTCAACCAGCTGCCCCTCTGTCGTCGCATGGGATCTGCCGCTCGCCGTCTGCTTTCAGCGACGGTGCCGTCCGGTCAGCCCCCTGGGGACCCATCTACTGGCTCGTCTCAGTCCCAGGTGTTACCGACGCTGCCTTCCATTTTGCCACATGGCGACGCGCAGCCGCCACCGCCGCCGCCTGTTCTCCCGCCGGCGACGCCCGCAGTGGACGCGTCGCTGCAACCGCCGGGCGCCTCCCTGGGTCACGCGCTGCCGATCGCTTCCCGTGACCAGTTGTCCTCCCACATGGAACTCTTGCCCGCTCCGGGCCATATGTCGTCTTCGCCCGCCAGGTGCCCCGGCCCGATGGAGGTCGACCCTTCGGCCCCTCCTGTCTCTCTGCGGGTGCATACACCGCATGTTGGCGTGCACCCTGGAGCAGGTTTTCGGGCGTTTCCTAGCTCCCCGCGGTCCGAATGGCAGGGTGCGGGTGGCACAGCCTCGCCTGTTGTTAGGCTCCCCACCTCAACATGGGGTCCTCCCCACGGCGGGCGGAAGCCTTATGACACAACCGTACGCCGATTTGCGGGGGAGGAATGTGGTGTCACCGCCAGACACCACACTTGCTAGGTGGTAGCCTTTAAATCGGCCGCGGTCCGTTAGTATACGTTGGACCCGCGTGTCGCCACTATCAGTGATTGCAGACCGAGCGCCGCCACACGGCAGGTCTAGAGAGACTTCTTAGCACTCGCCCCAGTTGTACAACCGACTTTGCTAGCGATGGTTCACTGACAAAATACGCGCTCATTTACCGAGACGATAGTTAGCATAGCATTCAGCTACGTCATTTGCTACGACCTAGCAAGGCGCCAGTACCAGTTACTAGTGACTGTAATAATGCACCGTCAAGACCGACGTTCACCATTAATGGATTAAAGTTAAGTATTGCACCAGTTGCGTCCGTTTTTTATGAATTCTAATTTCCTTGTCCTGTTCCAGACCTCACGCCAGCCTGCGTGAGCTAAAACGCGTGTGTTTCGGCTTCCTCTTGTAACCCGGTGTTGGCTCTCCTGCCAACCCACAACAAATTCTTAGGATTACACCTGAATAATCAGTAATAGGGCACACATGTATTCCATGTATGACTTTTGTATATCCTGTGCTCACAGACTCCTTTTAAGGCGTATATGACACATTTGCTTCGCTTAGTTTTTAGTATGTTATGTAAACATGACTTGAAAAGTAGCCTGTGACCACTGGACGGCAGTGCCACGTGTTAGCCAAAAGTCGTTAATGTAGTTCATTGTGGCTTTATTAAATAACCCACAGCCAACTGATGATGGAAGGATATTTCTGCGAAGCATGTAGCGCAAAGTGTAATATAACAAATACATCTGGTAATGGCAGTTTGTATTTCCAATTGTAGTGCAGGTACATTTGCCACCCACAGTTGCATACACTAAAAATAAAGTGGACTTTCCCTTTGTCAAGAACGTTTTGTTTCCTCCTTCATTTTGTCATATAGAGAAGCTAGTTAATACCTAAAAATTCAGCTTTCTTCATTGGCCTATCACGTATTGTTTGGGAAAAAAAAGATGGAAGTGGATCAGCTGAACATCTATCAGAATCAGTTTCCTGTACTGAAATTCCAAGAACATTATAATTAGACCCGTGGCTCTCCTGTGGAATTCTCTCAGAAAGTGTTTTCAAGCTAATTACAAAGTACTGAGCTGTCTGTATAGTCTTAAATTGAAGTGCTAGAGTGATGGAACTGAAGTGACCGCTTTTATTACTTGCTAAAGTCACTGGAGCCCGTGCTGCTCGCGACATTGCCTATGTAATGCATCTCCGGCATGCTAACAAGAAGTGCCTTTCCTAACTTTGGAATCTCTCGTCGTTCTAGTCAGCAAATTCTTTGCGTGTATTCTGCGAATTCTTCCTGTCGACCTTGACTCGTTCTCGCATGAACTTCCACCACTCATGTAACGCGACGAAGCAGTAATATTCCACCCTCGCGGGTAAACATTCTTGACAACGTGGAGTCCGTTACCATAGGAGTTGCGCGGTCAGTAAAGAGAAAGCAAGGTCTTGAGCTTGGAAACACGCATGACATGGTTATTAGAGTGAAAAGTAAATGGCCAGGCTGTGGTGCAGGTCATCTTACGTCCAAATATGACCTATTGCTTTGCTCGCTACATGAAAGAAAAGGCTCTGTGGAACAACGAATTTGATAACGGTCTGTGTATAACCAAAGGTCTTCGAGAGAGTTCGCAGTAAAAAAGCCAGTATCCTAAGTGATCTCTTTTCATAAGGTTTCACCGTCCTGTACTCTTCCACTGCTTAACACCTGTAAATGGTAAATTATTTCATCCGCGACGTTGAACATAGCTTTTCTCTTCCTAGTATACATAACTGAAAACAGCGTGAAAGCTTCGATTTTTAAAAACATGCTACCTTCTTTTTCTCTGATAATAACAGTAATCACTCTTACTGTGTTTATCAGATTTTGCATTATCCATTTTTGGGAACAATTTTCTGTAGACCTTTTTCTTCATTTACTCCCTCTATTACAACTGAAGTTTTTGTCTCCCACTCAGTTTTACAGCACTCCTCTTGGCTATCAGACTACGCTGAAAGACATTCGACAGACTCTCGGAAGTCGTACAAATGGTAGTCGTGAAATACAATCAAGATCTGTCCTCGCTAATACACAAACAGAGAAGAAATCTGAGGTTCACGGCGTCTGTCAATGTTGACCCAACGATGACATAAATAGCAGCTTTCAGTGTCGAATTGAGGGGAAAGTAGCGTGCCAGTTTAAAAGCAGGATCGTCGATTATTCGCGCCGACCTCTACAAGACTGACCATCAACGAGAAATGGAGCCAGAAACTCCGGTCTTATGCCGCAACTATAACACAATATCCCATGTTCTCGAAGACAAACATACAGCCACTACCTTTGCCAATTCGACTGTCAGGATTTGGAGAAAGAAGGGCAACATGACGATACCGGCTTCCATTTATTGACTGCAGATTTTTCAACGATCATTTAACTTTAGGACTCTGTATCTCAATATGAACAAAAATGGACTTGTACCACTTTTGAAATAAGCCCTTCATATAACCAGGCGATGTAAGCAGCGGGCGACAGGAAAGTTGTATGAAATGATTCGTGCTCCATATAGAATTGGCGTTTGGTGTGGCATCTCATGTTAACAATGGGAGCACATCATTACTTAAGTAATATGTTTGCAACGAATGTAAATATTCTGTGTGAATCATGTGTGTGTTTGTGTGATTGATTCAGTAAGAATTTTATGCTGGCTCAGGAGGCACAAATAAAAAAAAGAAAATAAAAAAAGAACGCCGATGATATACATGTTCAGGTCGTGCTACAGAACACCTCTTGTGAAGCTTAAGTACCCTCTGCCGAAGTTCTTTATCGTGGACTCTCTACGGCAGACTTTTTCGACGTGCCACGCAGAATATCGTACCCGCATCTAAGTTTGATTGAAAGAAAGCAAAAAGCAGAAAGTTGTCTCCTATGCTGCAGAAAGGACGGGTGAACGAAACAATGTTTCTGTAGCTGTTTTCGGAAAACATTTTACTTGTAGCATAAAAAATAAAACACCACATATGCTGGATTCGCGCGTTTCTTCATAACGTATTTTTTCTCAAACGATTGCAGGGAAACTATTGGTAAAAAGTGTTCTATTATTTCACAGTCTCACATCATATGGTGAGGTGATTATATTTATTAAAAGACTTCAAAGACGAGCAACTCACTGCTCGTTGTTCGAACAATTTGAAGTAAATTAAGAGGGCGAATTGCAACTGCTAATGTGAGGGAAGCATAAATCAGCAGTATGAAACTGTCGTCGTATTTCGAAGTGCGTCCCTCAATCATCTGTGTAAGTATTCCGAAATTTTATTTTGGTATATTCATCCGCAAGAAATTTCTGAATCCCATTCAAGAACATCGTGTCATCCCAGAATGAAACGTTCACTCTCCAGCGGAGTGTACACTGATATGAAACTTAGTGGCAGATTGAAACTGTGTGCTGGGCCGGCACTCGAACTCGGGACGCTTGCCATTCGCGGGCAAGTGCTCTACCATCTGAGCTACCCAAGCACGACTTATGACCCGTCCTCACAGCTCAGATCTGCCAGTACATCGTCTCCTACCTTCCTACCTTCCTCCCCTGCAGACGTTGCGGAACTAGCACTCCTCGAAGAACCTCTGAGGGAGACTTTCTGTGAAGTTTGGAAGGTACGAGACGAGGTACTGGCAGAGTTGAAGCTGTGAGGACGGGTTGTGAGCCGTGCTTGGGTCACTCAGTTGGTAGAGCACACGCCCGCGAAAGGCAAAGGCCTCGAGTTCGAGTCTCGGTCCGGCATACAGTTTCAATCTACCACTAAGTTTCATATCAGCGCACACTCCACTAGACAGTGAACATTTCATTCTGGAAACAATTCCCAGGCCGTGGATAAGCTATGCCTTGTAACACCCCAAGAAACCCGAAAACCCAAATAAGAATGTCATGATAATTTAAAGTAGGGAACAGTGTTATTCTGACAGGTACGACACTTTGACAATATTATAACACCTTAAAGTTTTGATGAACACCAATTTCAATAATTACTGAGTGTGTCAAGATATAAAGGTAGAAAGAAAGAAAGGTTATTTATAGTTAGCTATCAAACATATCAGTAATAGCTGCAAATCAGTAGGACGAAAGTTAAGTCCAAAGTAATATGTCGGTCAGAGATAACGTTTATTGTGAAAAGTAATAATGTGTGATAGAGATGCGCGGATTTTGTTCTCAGTTATTCTGACTTGAGAACTTGAACTGAAGTAATATTCTGATAGTGTAGGACGAGTTAATGAACTTTAATTATTGGAGATACTATTGTTGGACTCAACCTTCATCAAAGTGAACAGTTATAACGAAGAATGGACATAGTATCGAAGACTGCGCCATCTGATTAGCCTGGAGTAGGAAACATTAATACGAAAACACGAGGATAATACAAATACGCCGATTGTAAAATTTGTCGTAATTGTCACGATCACCGATCTGAAAAGAATCGTAATTGGCCTGATCCATCGGTGTGCGTGTGGTGTGATGATTATAAACTAATTGCTAAGAAGGAACAATAAAATTGTTCGTAAGTAATGGAAATCTCACGTGTTGGCTCCATCATTAATTGAACTGTGTGATAGTTGATAATCAAAATTAATTAACTGTGAATATTTTAGTTGAAAGAGTGACTTGATGAACATTGAGCATTCAAAGGAGTGTTTTGCCGAAATAATATCACGACGCACGAAAGCAAGATCGCATTATAGATAATCTCTAGGATTTGCGTCGTGCCGTAGTCAACAATTCTGTCTAGCAACGTAACGACAACTATTGATATTGAACCGAGAATGAATTTTTCCTCGCTTCAGTGGAGTGAAACGACGCCGGTGAAGAATGACTCACTCAATACTGCAATAACTAACTAACCGGGCGTAGCATATCATTATAAAACCATAACAGACGATTAAAATCAGCAGTTCGCATCGCTGAGAAGACTGTGCGGGCTTTCATACATTATGCGAGGAACAATTTTCTTTAGAGATTTTCAAGCGCTGTTCCACGTTATCCGACGGGGACAACCATCACTGCGCGTCGCGTCTCCATTCCACCGACCGAGCTGTAGCAGTAGCGGCTCAACATCAACAGCGACAACAAACAGAGGAGAGGTGACGTCACAGTCTCTGTAATATCCTTTCTTCCAGGAATTTTGGTGCTGTGAAGGAGAGCTTCTGTGAAGCTTCGAAGGTAGGAAACGAGGTACTGGCGGAATTAAAGCCGTGAGGACGGGTTGTGAGTCGTGCTTGGGTAGCTCACATAGTAGAGCACTTGCCCATGAAAGGCAAATGTCCCGAGTTCGTGCGTAGGTCCGGCACAAAGCTTTACCGGTAGTCTGCCAGGAAGTTTTATATTGTGTCCATGTCTTTATGATCGTTAAAAGTCCTAAACCTCTTTCTCGCTAGAGAAGATTCGTTTACCCCTCTTCTGCGTGATTTGAAAGTGTCCAAACAAAACATACGTTTTGCCCCAACTCGCAGAAAATCATGTTCGCATCTGCGTGTGACTCAAGGAAAGCAGAAAGATGAAAGCTGAGTGACACTCTGCGCTACCGTAAAACTTTCTTTATATAAACGATGCAAGGCTCCAGTCTCTGTGCGTTTTACTTTATAAATAAAGAATCGAAAACCACAGGATTCCGATTCACTTTTTTCTTTCCTACGCAACTGTTCAGAAACGACTACACTGAATTTTATGACGAAAGTTCACATGAATTAGAGATAAATGGTGAGTTAAAAGGCAGAGTGCAAAAAAGCGACCCAAACGGGATTCGATCCTAGAATCTTATAATCAAAATTCCTACAGCAGTTTCTGTGAGTAGTCTGCAGATACAGACGGAAGCGAGAGAAGGCGACTAAATAAACGGAAAAAATATTTAATACTAACCGAACAGTCATCGGAGGCTAATCTCAGGGATTGCTGTAGGGATTATGATCTAGCTTTGGTTAAGAGATAAACTGATTCATGGCGAATGTTTTTGCATATAATATATAAATGTCCGGAAAATTGTCTGAATTATGATGAAATAAAACTTACTTGTAAAAAGGACGCCATTGCCTCCTAGGCTCCTACCAAAAGCCGCCATAACTCGAGAGTTGGAGAGTGACTTCAGAGAGCGAAAAGTATGGTCCATTTCCCACCTGGTGTGGTGGTCTAGTGGTGCTAAAGCCATTTCATGTAAGTCTTACTGGTGTGTGAGAAGCTATAGCAGTCGGCAAACATAGAAACAAAGAAAGAAAAGCAAAATATAATACATGAATAGTTAAAATTTCTTCAAAAGAGACGCTTAACCTTTCCTCATTTAGAAAAGGAGCTTTATATCATTTCATGATAAACACCTATAGAAGATGGATTTTGTGTAAGTAGAACAAAACAATTTTATTACTGCAGGTACACTTATTTTTTTCCGCATTGTCCAGAAAAAATGTTCCTTTTCAATTGTGAGGAAATCAACAACGACTAATCAGTGCCTACATTTAGTCTATCCTTGCTAAACGAATTTTATTACCTTAAGAAGTCGGCAGAACGACAACACTTTTTATTAATAACTAGCGGTTCCCATGCTTGCGTTGCTGTGGCTCCGTCTGGTTAAAGGCAAAACAAAGGGAACAGAAAGCATACGTTTCTAACATGCATGGGAACTGGATATACGTCCCAATCACCTTCTGTCCCCTGTTTCTGTCCCTATTCTCCTTCCCATTGCTTTGCCCGCCTTCTCCTCCTTCCCCTCTAACCTCCTTGTCCTAGTTTCTGACCATCCTCTGCCCCCTCTTCTCTCTCTCTTTCTCCTCCTGGCCACTCTGTATCCCCCTCTCTCTGTCATCATGTTTTCCCTGCTTTCTATGTCTATCTTCTTCTCCCTGCCCTTTCCATTTCCTCACACCCCTCCATCCATCTCCCCTCCCCATCCCCCTCTCTCCGACCTTGAGCATGTTCATTGTTATCGCAGGTTCAGATTTTGTAGTATTATTCTAATGATAAGCCGATAAGCTGTAAATACAACTTTTCTATTTGCTGACAATTTCTCTGTTATATACACGGTAAAGCCCCGATAGTTAGCTTCGAGGTTCCATGTAATTCGAGGTATTCTTACTAAAATCAAAATACTGCATAAAACCTGAGTAAACACCCGTTTTCATACGTTCTCCAGGTGCACATTTTATGCACTATGTTATATTTTGAACTTTCTTTCAGTTTTCCATGTACAATAAATGTAACATTGGCGCACTTAGAGTTTTCATTCATAACGCACAGAAATAACCTTGGCCCCAGACGGCTAATGCATTTCTATTACCATTACAGGTACCATCAGGTTTCGAGGAGTGCGCTTGCTCTTTCTTTGTCAACCCATCACTTATTGGGACTGTCTGACAAACAGTTGTGCTGTGTATACCATCCTTATTGTTACCCCTATCATTGTGCCTACTCAGCAACAGTACACAGGTACAGCACATCTAACTAACAACGCAGTACAAATTTTACAGCATTGGCTGACTATTGTTGTAAGTACTGCAGTTAAAAAAAAATGGCTCTGAGCACTATGGGACTCAACTGCTGAGGTCATTAGTCCCCTAGAACTTAGAACTAGTTAAACCTAACTAACCTAAGGACATCACAAACATCCATGCCCGAGGCAGGATTCGAACCTGCGACCGTAGCGGTCTTGCGGTTCCAGACTGCAGCGCCTTTAACCGCACGGCCACTTCGGCCGGCAGTACTGCAGTTAGTTGTATAGTAACATCTGTACTGTCGTGAGCCCACCTATGTGTCATGTTAATTTTAAAGTGTTGTTTGTGCGTACAGTGTACTGTACATAAGTAACTGTTTGTTCTTTAATGTGTTAATTCATACATTACAATAAGTGGTAGGAGTAAGAGAATATTTGTGCCGTTGAATGTGAAACTGGAGGCTTTCAAAAGATTAGACAAAAGAGAAACACTTGAAAAACTTGCTGCTGAGTATGGAGTCAGTGAAGAGACAGTTGGAGATTGGCGGAGAAACAGAGACAAAATAGAGAAGTTTTCATAAAACAAGTACTCTATTTCGTCATTCGAACTTAAGTCAAAGAAAAACTATGAGTATGTAAAAACGAGTGAGGCTTTGTTCGTTTGGTGTACTCAACAAAGACAAAAAGGAAATCCAATTTCAGGACCTATTCTGCAAGGAAAAGCTGTATTTTTTAGAAATGAATTAAAGGGAGGGTGAGAAAGATTTTACTGCAAATTCAGGGTGGTTGGATAGGTGGAAGAAGCGATACGGAGTAAGGCAGCTTGAAATTTGAAGTGAGAAACTTTCTTCCGATTCTCTACTGTTACACAAATTTATGAGAAATTAAGAAACATTGTACAAGAAGGTCATCTGTATAACTGTGATGAAACAGAGCTAAATTATAAAATGCTTCCATCTCAAAATCTAGCCGCAAAAGGGAAAAGCCTCCCCGAGCTACAAAAAAGGTAAAGTGAGGTTAATAGTGCTAGGTGCATCGAATGCAAACGGATACCATAAACTAAAGTTGCTGGTTACTGAGAAAGCTGCTAAGCCTCGAGCTTTAAAAGAATCACTGCTGCACTGCCTGTTACATATGTCCACCAAAACTCTGCTTGGAAGGACAAAAATATTTTTAAGAAGTGTTTTTCAAAGCTTTTGTTCCAGAGACCAAAAGACACCTAAGCAAAAAGTGTTTGTCTTCGAAAGCAATCCGAACGCTTGATAACACTGGTTCACATCCTGATGAAGAAGAATTGCAATATGACGGTATTCGCGCATTTTTCTAACGTGACGACTTTAAAACAGGCTATGGACCAAGGCATTTTACAATGCTTGTAAAAAAGGTATCGTCTTCGTTTGGAGTCAAATGATTCAAATGGCTCTGTGCACTATGGGACTTAACCGCTAAGGTCATTAGTCCGCTATAACTCCGAACTACTTAAACCTAATGAACCTAAAGACATCACACACATCCACGCCCGAGGCAGGATTCGAACCTGCGATTGTAGCGGTCGCGCGGCTCTAGACAGAAGCGCCTAGAACCGCTCGGCCACACCGGGACCAGTTTTAAGTGACCGTTATTGTAATTGCTGAAATGGTTAGTGAACCCACAGAAGATGTGACGACGAGGAACTGCTTGAATGAAGGGTACCAGTGACCACCGTCACCGTGGGTTTGGCAGCGCTAGATGTGACAGTGC
The DNA here is from genome assembly GCF_023864345.2 of Schistocerca serialis cubense. Lineage (NCBI taxonomy): Eukaryota > Metazoa > Arthropoda > Insecta > Orthoptera > Acrididae > Schistocerca > Schistocerca serialis. The sequence continues at coordinate 172,985,494 of NC_064642.1, forward strand.
GTTATGTAGAGCAACAAGCGGGAGCTAATCCAACATGCTTCTTAGAAGATAGAGCGACATCGCTTCCAAAAAACTAGGTTCTATTTTAAAACGAAGGACTATGGACAATTGAATGGAATGGACAGTGTCTTGAAAGGAGGATATAAGATGAACATCAACAAAAGCAAAACAAGGATAATGGAATGTAGTCAAATAAAATCGGGTGATGTTGAGGGAATTAGATTAGGAAATGCGACACTTAAAGTAGTAAAGGATTTTTGCTATTTATTGAGTAAAATAACTGATGATGGTCGAAGTAGAGAGGATATAATATGTAGACTGGCAATGGCAAGGAAATCGTTTCTGAAAATATTTGTATGGAGTGTAGCCATGTATGGAAGTGAAACATGGACGATAACTAGTTTGGACAAGAAGAGAATAGAAGCTTTCGAAATGTGGTGCTACAGAAGAATGCTGAAGATAAGGTGGGTAGATCACGTAACTAATGAGGAGGTATTGAATAGGATTGGGGAGAAGAGGAGTTTGTGGCACAACTTGACTAGAAGAAGGGATCGGTTGGTAGGACATGTTTTGAGGCATCAAGGGATCACAAATTTAGCATTAGAGGGCAGCGTGGAGGGTAAAAATCGTAGAGGGAGACCAAGAGATGAATACACTAAGCAGATTCAGAAGGATGTAGGTTGCAGTAGGTACTGGGAGATGAAGAAGCTTGCGCAGGATAGAGTAGCATGGAGAGCTGCATTAAACCAGTCTCAGGACTGAAGACCACAACAACAACAAACATGAACAATTTCCTTAAAATGTAACTTCTATTTTTGCAAGTTGGAAATGTGTGCCCATATATGTACATATAACATATGTATGTACTGTTTTTTATTTATTATTAATCATTATTGTGACCATAAAACATTTGTTCATGATTTACCCATTGATTTAGTGATTTTCCTGTATTCTCAGTGTTTTTTTTTTATAATTTGAGGTTGCCTCATCCCCAGTAAGATCGAATTACTAGGGCTGTACTACGATTCAGCTGGTCCTACCAACGGGTTTTATGCAACCTGCAACACCTTCAAAAACACGTGCGAGATTCTGATGCACTCTCAATTTGCTAAGTGAAAACTATTGTCCCTACAGACAAAATGAAGAGGACCTTTTATGTAGAAAATTTAATGTTGTTAAACGTTGTACTAGCATAGGTTTCCACTAGCGGCCACAGTTACCGCATTATATAATAGAAACGTACAAAAATGACCTTCAGACAGGCTTTTCTTGAATAAATCGGAAACAGTGTCCTCCAGCGAAAACTAACTGCAGTACACAATTTAACTACATTAATTTTCCTACAGACAGGTCTTAGTCATTTTTCTGTAGGATTGTAGCTTGCACATAGCACTGAAAGAATGCGAAACCTTACCTGTGATTTTTAAGGCGTTGTAGTACGTGTAAAACTCACATGTAGGGACACACACACGCACATACACACATATATACATCTACGAGTCCATTAGAATATTGTGTAAAAATTTTAAGTACATAGGTCAAGAGTTTTTCGGGATCTTTGGTAATTACTTTTCCCCTATATATATTACTTGTTTGTTTACTTATGTATGAAACAGGAATTCAAAAACACACGAATATTCGATGTTGTGGTATAATTTCGAAGCAATTAGTGAAGATCTTTTAGGGATTTAAGTCATCCTCATTATGTCAGCGCCCTTGTCAAAGACAATGTTTCAGGGCACTCTCTGCCCTTGGGGTGTAAAATTACTCATAAAGGGGGAAGAATCAGCAACGATCAACGGCAACCAGAAGGCAATAGAAACAACTGCATTAAAGACACATAATATGTATTCATGAGACATGTGGCCTGTATCTGAATTTGAATCGTGACGATCTCTCCACTGGCTAGAGATTCCGGAATAGTCCACCAGTCGGATCTCCGGGAGATGACTGCCAAGAGGGTGGTGAGCATGAGAAAAAGATTGAATAATCAACGAAAGGATAACGTTCTACAAGTCGGGGCTTGGAATGTCAGATTCTTGCATATTCTAGGGAAGCTATAAAATCTGAAAAGGGCGATGCAAAAACCCAGTCTAGGTATAGCGGAGGTCAGTGAAGTTAAATGGAAAGAAGACAAGGATTTCTGGTCAAAGAATATGGTAATATGGTTCAAATGGTTCAATTGGCTCTGAGCACTACGCGACTTAACTTCTGAGGTCATCAGTCGCCTAGAAACTAATTAAACCTAACTACCCTAAGGACATCACACACATCCATGCCCGAGGCAGGATTCGAACCTGCGACCGGAGCGGTCGCTCGGCTCCAGACTGTAGCGCCTAGAACCGCACGGCCACTCCGGCCGGCTATGGTAATATCAGCAGCAGCAGAAAATGATATAACGTGAGAAGGATTCTTTATGAACAGAAAGTAGGCAGAGTGTGGTACTGTGAACAGTTCAGTGATAGGGTTGTTGACATCAGAATCGACAGGAAACCTACACCGACAACGATAATTCAGGTACATATGCTGAAGACGAAGAGACAGAGAAAGTATGTGAAGACAACGAAAGGGTAACACAGCACGTAAAGGGAGTTGAATATCTAATAGTTACGGGAGACTGCAATGCAGTTGTAGGGGAAGGAGTAGAAGAAAATGTTACAGGAGAATATGAGCTAGGGACAAGGAATGAGAGAGGAGAAAGACTAATTGAGTTGTGTGATAAATTTCAGCTAGTAATAGTGAATATTCTATTGAAGAATCAAAAGAGAACAAAATATACTTGGAAATGGCCGGGTAACACAGGAAGATTACAGTTCGATTACATCATGGACAGACGGAGATTCCAAATCAGATATGGGATTGTAAGGGGTACGCAGGAGCAGCTACTGAATCAGATCACAATATGGTAGCGAAGAAGAGTAGGCGTAAGTTCAAGAGATTAGGAAGAATCAATACGCAAAGAAGTGAGATAAGAAGTACTAAGGAATGACGAGGTTGAAGTTCTCTAAAGCTGTACATCAATAAGGAATATCTCAGTATGCAGTACAGTTGAAGAGGAAGGTAAGGCGTAGTAGCTGCATAAAAATGCTAAAAAATCGAAAAAGAAGTGATTATCGGAAGCACTGACTCAGCATATAGAAAAGTCAGTATAACTTCGGTGAAATTAAATGTGAGGGCCGTAACATTAAGAGTGCAATGGGAATTCCACTGTATAAATGAAATGAGAGAGGGATAGGTGGAAAGAGTATAGTGAAGGCCTCTATGAGGAAAAGACTTCTCTGCTGTCGTGACAGAAGAAGAAACTGGAGTCTATATAGAAGAGATCGGTGATCCAATATTGGAATCAGAATTTAAAAGTGCTTTGGAAGGCTTAAGATCGAATAAGGCACTAGGGATAAATAAAATTCCATAGAGTTTCTAAAATATTGGGGAAAATGGCAACAAAACGCCTAATCACGTTGTTGAGTAGAAATTATGAGTCAGGCGATATACCATTTGGCTTCCAGAACACATCATAGACACAATTCCGAAAACTGGAAGGGCCGAAAAGTGTAAGAACTGTCGCACAATCACCTTCACAGCTCATGCATCAAGTGTTGACAAGAATATTATACAACAGAATGGAAAAGAAAATTGAGGCTGTGTCAGATGACGTTCAGTTCGGCTTTAGGAAAGGTAAAGTCACCGGAGAGACGGGTTTGACGTTGATGTTGATAATGGAAGCAAGACTGAAAAAAATCAAGGCACGATCATAGGATTTGTCGACGTGGTGCAAGATGTTCGAAATTTTGAGAAATATAGAGGCAAGCTAAAGGGAAAGACGGGTAACACAAAATATGTCCAAGAGCCAAGAGGGAACAATAAGAGCGGAAGACCAAGAACGAAGCGCTCTGATTAAGAAGGGTGTAAGACAGGGATTTAGTCTTTCGCCCATACTGTTCAATCTGTACATCGAAGAAGCAATGATGGAATTCAAAGGAAGGTGCAAGTGTGGGATTAAATATTCAGGGTGAAAGGTTATCAGTGACGTTGGTCTGATCCCAGGTTTTCTTTGACGGAACTGATAATCTGTTTTCTCATGGTTTAGGTGGAATAGTCAAGAATGTCGGTGTTTTGTTGCTATTGCATGAAATTTTTTCCAGCCATAACTCTTGCTCTAATGGGGAACAATCGGGATTGTATACTTTGCATCACTTAATTTTCGTCTTACACCCTTCACACCCTCCAAAATCATATCTTCGTTAGAGCGCATCTGATCCCGACAGTCGATCGTTTCGCCCTGTCATTGGTACTTTACGACAGCAAGATTGTGCCCTTAACTTCCATACTAACAACGAACCCCTTGAGTGCGGAGTCGGAAAAGGCCAATGATGTTCACGGCGTTCGACGCTCCACGTATCGCCTACCATGCAACTACAATATTGGTTGTTAATGGCAACAGGAGGCTGGACTGGAGGTATCCAATGGAGAAAACAGCCTGTGACTACGGATCGTACTTGACTGCTTAGTCGACGCGTAGCTCACTACAGTGATACTGGTGTTGATACGAAAAGAGGAGTGACAATAATAACCATAGGAAACACTGCATTGTTTCTACAACAACGGTTACCCAAGTTGACAATTTTACTCCAATGAAGTCAAGAAATTTCGCAGAGTGAGAGAGAAGTGGCAGACAAAATTTTAGCATTTGTCAGATGAATCAGTGAAATGTGTTGCGTCGTACACGCTCGACTGTGCGGGTAATGTATATGAGGAATAGAATGATAACGATACGTGCTTAACAAGTGGAAGACCCTGAAACATGTGTCGAGCCATGTAGTACGTCATCTTTGTCAGACAGGGAGCCAAAAATCCCGTCTCCAGTGAAACGTAATAAGGGACAATTGTTGTCCAAGGAGCGGGTTCTAAACATTACGTACATCTAACATCAACCGCAGCACATTAAAAAAACAGTTATTAACAGATTTGTAATAAGTCCGCAGCAATTTGACCGGGTAGGGCATAAGGAAAACTACGGATGTTCAAAGAAGGACAAGGCGCACTTGTTACAGAAACTGCTGTTTGCGCCGCTCTTTACAGTTTACAGGATGTGCGTGATATTGACCTATTACTTTGTCCAGATCAAATTGCGTTCAACATAGATTACAGTGATTCCAAGGGAAGCAATGGATGGTTGCATAACTTCAAACTGTGCTGCAAAACTGGAAGACGTAAGGTAACGAAATTTCAAAGAAGCGTCAACTTGACGAATCACGGAAAACTGTGAAATCGGCCCGAAAATGTATAGATGAGATAAAAAATTTTATCTCATTGCTTAGTAAGGAATCTAATTTCAACTCCGATCAGTCGGGATTCGAAGAGGAAGTGCACATGAAATGACCCCTTGGAATTAGAAGTACCAAGAGAGTAGCATCAAATCAACTAACATCTATCCCTTAACGCATTGGTGCTCAATTACGCTAACTATCCAACTTGATAGTAAATTGGCTGAAAAATTATTTATTGTTTTGTGAAAAGTTGGAGGTGCTCTTCCCCCTACGGTTCTTTCTCTAGTGCGTGATCTTGCAAAGGCAGCAGGGAATATTTACGTCACAGCAAGCAAGAGTGGAAAATAAAAGTCATACTCCTTTACAGCAAATTACCCCTCCTGAAAAGTGTGTAACATTGCGATTCATATCACCTGTATTTCTGGACAAATTCAGCATCTTGATGTTTGTTTTTTCCGTCCCTGTAAAATACACTCCTGGAAATGGAAAAAAGAACACATTGACACCGGTGTGTCAGACCCACCATACTTGCTCCGGACACTGCGAGAGGGCTGTACAAGCAATGATCACACGCACGGCACAGCGGACACACCAGGAACCACGGTGTTGGCCGTCGAATGGCGCTAGCTGCGCAGCATTTGTGCACCGCCGCCGTCAGTGTCAGCCAGTTTGCCGTGGCATACGGAGCTCCATCGCAGTCTTTAACACTGGTAGCATGCCGCGACAGCGTGGACGTGAACCATATGTGCAGTTGACGGACTTTGAGCGAGGGCGTATAGTGGGCATGCGGGAGGCCGGGTGGACGTACCGCCGAATTGCTCAACACGTGGGGCGTGAGGTCTCCACAGTACATCGATGTTGTCGCCAGTGGTCGGCGGAAGGTGCACGTGCCCGTCGACCTGGGACCGGACCGCAGCGACGCACGGATGCACGTCAAGACCGTAGGATCCTACGCAGTGCCGTAGGGGACCGCGCCGCCACTTCCCAGCAAATTAGGGACACTGTTGCTCCTGGGGTATCGGCGAGGACCATTCGCAACCGTCTCCATGAAGCTGGGCTACGGTCCCGCACACCGTTAGGCCGTCTTCCGCTCACGCCCCAACATCGTGCAGCCCGCCTCCAGTGGTGTCGCGACAGGCGTGAATGGAGGGACGAATGGAGACGTGTCGTCTTCAGCGATGAGAGTCGCTTCTGCCTTGGTGCCAATGATGGTCGTATGCGTGTTTGGCGCCGTGCAGGTGAGCGCCACAATCAGGACTGCATACGACCGAGGCACACAGGGCCAACACCCGGCATCATGGTGTGGGGAGCGATCTCCTACACTGGCCGTACACCACTGGTGATCGTCTAGGGGACACTGAATAGTGCACGGTACATCCAAACCGTCATCGAACCCATCGTTCTACCATTCCGAGACCGGCAAGGGAACTTGCTGTTCCAACAGGACAATGCACGTCCGCATGTATCCCGTGCCACCCAACGTGCTCTAGAAGGTGTAAGTCAACTACCCTGGCCAGCAAGATCTCCGGATCTGTCCCCCATTGAGCATGTTTGGGACTGGATGAAGCGTCGTCTCACGCGGTCTGCACGTCCAGCACGAACGCTGGTCCAACTGAGGCGCCAGGTGGAAATGGCATGGCAAGCCGTTCCACAGGACTACATCCAGCATCTCTACGATCGTCTCCATGGGAGAATAGCAGCCTGCATTGCTGCGAAAGGTGGATATATACTGTGCTAGTGCCGACATTGTGCATGCTCTGTTGCCTGTGTCTATGTGCCTGTGGTTCTGTCAGTGTGATCATGTGGTGTATCTGACCCCAGGAATGTGTCAATAAAGTTTCCCCTTCCTGGGACAATGAATTCACGGTGTTCTTATTTCAATTTCCAGGAGTGTATCATACCACAGTATCTGCAGCTATGCCTTAAAGCATAACCGGCCGGCCGCTGTGGCCTAGCGGTTCTACGCGCTTCAGTCTGGAACCGCGCGACCGCTACGGCCGCTAGTTCGAATCCTGCCTCGGGCATGAATGTGTGTGATGTCCTTAAGTTAGTTAGTTTTAAGTAGTTCTAAGTTCTAGGGGACTGATGACCTCAGATGTTAAGTCTCATAGTGCTCAGAGCCATTTGAATTTGAAAGCATACCCAGTTTCACGATAAGCTCCACAACAGACCGTTTCGAATCAGTTCTCATCACCCTGTTACACCAATATATGTTCTTTAAGAGTGGATACTTAGCTGAACGTCCAGCATGGTTTGCAACTCTTATTCCATTTATTGGCGTCACTAACTTCCTGCCTTACCTGCCCGTGAGTGGCTGCAGCAGCGCTTATCGATATGTGCTCTGTCGTATTATCTCTGGAGCGACCGACAGTATTTCCGGGTCGTCGTGTGTCCCTAAGTCAGTCGGGTACGGACTTTAGCCGGGGACGGAGCGCCAGTGAGGCGCGGACTGGCAGTACTTGCCGACCGCTGGCTCACACGTAAGATGTCCAACATAAGGAGATTGGAGCGGGAACGACCGCCGTTGGTCGTTCGGTTGGTCGTCTCATTGGGCGACGTGTATTTGGTCTTTTGACCGTTTCTGAGCCTCGTGAGTTGGTCGTCTTACCGGACGTAGGTCGGTTCCTTCCTCGTGCAGAGATGTCGTCGCCGATGGGCAAGAGTTACCTCTGCATGAGTGGGTGCGAGCCAGTGCGCCCGGGTCGCCGTGTCTCCGAGTTCCGAACGGACATCGAGTTGGGTCGGGTCGGAGCTGCAGCGAGCTAACGACAGCCAAGACTCGCCCGACCGTTGCCGACACACATAACTTGAGTGTGGACGACCCTGGTTGATCGATCGGTCGGTCGCCTCATCAGACGACGTGTATTTGGTCGCCGACCGCTTATGGAAACTCTGCGTGTGTGTGACTTGTCATTTCTCCTTGTTGTTCCACGGTGTTTGGGTTTTAAGATTGTCGGAGTTCTTGGTGCAACTGTTTATGTAGAACTGTATGTGGCTTCTGTGATTTCCGCTGAGCAGTTGAATGCTGTCTGCGTACTGGAGTAGCCAGTCGGTCGGTTGCGACAGAGCAGCGAGGAAGTCCCCGCCGTGTTGATGCTGTACGGCACGACATGTGGTTCGACAGCTTGGGTGTTTTTCATTTTTGTCTTTGTGTGATTATTGTGTATTGACTTTGTTTAGGCGCCAATTATCAAGACGTAGTGCTGCTGGGATCGTCGTCCTCGCTGATAGTATCGGTTGTCGTGCCATTGATCGGGTGGAAGGCAACGGATTAGGTTGTTGGTTGGCTCGTCAGCCGTCCCCAGGTCGTGTTGCGCTTGGCTGCCTGTCTAACCTAAACTGTTGCTAGAGTTTTCTCCCCAGGCCGACCCTTGGAACACTTCTGAGCACCACTGTTCTGTAGTTTGTGATTGTGATTTTCTTTTGTCGCAAGTACTGTGCCAGGCTTTCAGCCGTGTATTAATATTGTCTGTTTTATGTTTAGTATATGGCCTTCAGCCGAACTTAATAACAACTTTAAGATTAGGTCTTCAGCCGTGTTTCATTCAAAATTCTTGTTGATCTGTATTTAGGCCTTAAGCCGCCTTTGTTTTAGAATCTGTGGCTTCAATATGTAAATCCTTGTCTGTAAGGTATCCCTTTAATTATCTTGAATTCTTGAGATGGCCTTCAGCCGTGTTCTGTAAATGTTTATCTTAAGGTTGTCTTTAATTATTCTTGAGTAATTGTTTGGGCCTTCAGCCGAAAAGATACTTCAAGTTTTCTTAAGATGTTTTCTGTTGTACTGTGTAAAAGTTTATCTTTAAAGTCTCTCTTTTACTATGTAAAGAAATTTTTTTTAATTGGCCTTTCAGCCGAAGAATTAACTTGAATTTTCCTTAATATGGCCTCTAGCCGGAATTTGTAAACGGTTGGCTTTTAAAGAATATCTTTAGTTGATCTGAAATATTATTTCCACCTTTAGCCTAGAAGATATTGTAATTTTACTTAAGTAAGGCCCTCAACCGTTACTCAAAAACCTGTTGTTTTAAAAGCAATCATTTAAACTTATTCTGGAGAAGTTACTTGGGCCCTTAGCCGTGAACTGATCTTTGTTGTTTTAAAGAGAAAACTGTGCATTGGTTTGAGGAAAAATTTGTATGTATTTTTGTATAAATAACAGTAATTGACCTTGGCCAATTTTCACAACCTGATCCGCTCTGTCCTGCGAAACCGGATTTCAATTATGTATTAAGTTTATTAAGAGAGCAAATGAGGCGAAGTAAGTTCAGCAGCTCGTGAAAAAGTATATGCTCGGTACAAAAATAATACCGTGGTGTCTTCACTTACGTTATACCAAAATTCGTAGCATTTCTCGTTTCATCAGCTATCGGTGGCTCCTAAAAATTACGTTCTTTAATCGAAAAAGTCTTCATCTGGTGGAATAACACGGTAGATAATGATGTTTTCCACAAAAACAATATGGCAAAATACTCACCTGTTTATGTGTTATCATTTGGCAAAATCTTATTTCAGTGCCTGAAACTGTTTATGAAATATGATGAATGTTGTATATATTTCACTCTGGCTTTATCGCTGGCGAGCGCTATCGCAATTTTCTCAAGATTGGTGACCGGCACAGACCTCCACATAAGTCTGAAGAAAAATTATATATCATAGCCCAGTTCTATATCTGGTAATATATTAAATAACAAACACCAGACCCAAAATCATAGTGACCCCTATTTCTCATTGCAAACTTTCTCGAATTTTACGCAGTGTCATACTTCCATGCAAATAGCACAGTAACTAGGACTATTAACCAAAAGATGGACAATTGTCATGAAGGTGACATATAAAACTATAATAAATCCAAAATTGGTTTTTGTTTTTACCTAGTAGTTTCTGGCAACGGCCTTATCGCAGTGGATACACCGGTTCCCGAGAGATCATCGAAGTTAAACGCTGTCTGGCTTGGCCGGCACTTGGATGGGTGACCATCCGGGCCGCCATGCGCTGTTGCCATTTTTCGGGGTGCACTCAGCCTCGTGATGCCCATTGAGGAGCTACTCGACCGAACAGTAGTGGCTCCAGTCAAAGAAAACCATGATAACGACCGGGAGAGCAGTGTGCTGACCACACGCCCCTCCTATCCGCATCCTGAACTGAGGATGACACGGCGGTCGGATGGTCCCGGTGGGCCACATGTGGTCTGATAACGGATCACTATTACTTTCTGCAAAATCGTTTGAAGTAGACTGCAGGACATGCGCCTTGATTCTGTCATCGCCGACCGGCCGAAAGTGGGCAGCACACTGTCGGCCTCCCCTTCCGAATAAACGCATGAACTCGGCCAGAGCTTTGGACGAGAAGTGGTCACTGCGCATTGCCCACCGTATCCTGTGCAGCCTCTATTCGCGGAACTACAGTGGGTAGGAAGGAAGGAGGGACAGAATGAAGGAAGCTGGTATAGCACTGACATAACAGCAGTGCCTCGATTTCTGTTGCATGCAACCCTCAACATTAGCCTCGTACTCGGTCCGTTTCTGATCTCGAGGATCCAGTTCGTTCTGCTGCTCTTTACAAGACATCTCGTGGAGACTGGTGGCGCTAGCTGCGACCATTTCGATGTCTCTGGCGCCCCCTTGCCCACATCTGGTTTAGGTACCATCTGCTGGACCCCTATTGTGCCACAATTATCCAAACGCAGTAGAACAGCCAGTAACACTGATTATCACTGCACAGAATTAAGGCGTCTAGATAGTTAATGTAGTTGTTTATTACCTATTAGGTACTGCCATCGACAACCCGCCAGGTTAGCCGAGAGCGCTAGTGCTCTGCTTGCTGGACTCGGGTACGCGCGCTGGCCCCGGATCGAATCCGCCCGGCGGATTGCCGTCGTCGGTCGGTGTGCCGGCCAGCCTGGATGTTTTTAGGCGATTTTCCACATCCCACTAGGTGAATCCCGGGCTGGTCCCCCCGTTTCGCCTCAGTTACACGACTCGCAGACATCTGAACACGCTCGCACTATTCTATTAATTACACTCGACGCAGACTGCAGGGGTACACTAATTCCGTCCCGGGGGGTACGGGGTGGCGGCAGGAAGGGCATCCGGCCACCCCTTTCCACTAACCTTGCCAAATCCGTTCCTAACAATGCCGACCCTGCGTCAGCGCTGGACATGGCACCAGTGAAAGAAAGAAAGGTACTGCCATCGACAGATGAATTGTTGAAATTCGTAAAACGAAGTTCAATGTCAGTTGCAATACAACTACTGCTTAAGCAGGGATTCGACTGATCAAGCGATCTAGATGACTTTATTGCTGTCCATAGAAATTCGCGTGCCTGGGACACATGTCATTTGCACCAACTGTGCGAAGCGTCTCCTCTTCTCGACGGAACATAAGGCCACGAAGAGGCGATATATCGCAGCCTAATGGCACCTCTGTCGTAGACGTGTGGGTCCGGAACGCGTGGTTGTCTGTGAGTGAGTGTGTGACGGCCCCGTGATAATGGCACGGAGCGCCGCAGGAAGCCCTAACGGCCATCTTTATGGACCATCTCGTCACGGCGCGAGCGCCAGCTGCGATGCGCGCGCCGCCGTAATAAACATGTTGTTAGCGGCGATCGCTTTATACCAGAGTAGCACTCGAGTCGCAAACGGAGCTCCATGACACAGTGAGCTCTAGTCCCGAAGGAAAACTAGAAGGCTCCGTGAGAGACTCGCTATTGAAAGCCACTGCTGAAAAGCTCTCCCGCTTTTTACTGCCATTATAATGATGGGCAAGGGAGGAAAATTAAATCTAGCTCGTATAATGACGCTAAAACAAGTGTCAACAGGATTTTCAATGTAAATACCCTCCAAGGCAAACACCACGACAGGATGGAAATCGATAGTTGTGATGTAATATACTGACAAACAAACGATTACAGTTCCAGAAAAAATGGATAATTTACTCAAGAGAAAGAGCCTCTTAAGTGGAGCAAGTCAATAATGTGTTGGTCCACCTCTGGACATTACGCAAGCACGACTTCCTTCTAGAAGGATATCGTTCCAAATTCCGTCGAATTGGAGTGTTGGATTGTCCAGATGCCGAACTGTGTGGAAGGCACTACCCGTTATCTTCCAAACGTTCTCAATTTGAGAGAGAGTTCAGATGACCTTGCTGTCCAAGGTAGGATTTGGCAAGCACGAGGACAAGTATCAGAAACTTTCACCCTGTGTGGGTTAGCTTCATCTCGCTGAAATGTAAACCCAAGATGTCTTCCCATGACGGGCAACAAAACAGGGTATAAATGTCGTTGGCGTACTGCTGTGGTGCAATGGCGCAGTGGATCAGAACCAAAGGGGTCCTGCTATGAGAAAAATGGCACCCCAGACCATCACTCCCTGTTGTCGGGCCCCATAGAGGGCGACAGCCAAGTTGGTATCCTACCACGTTCTGGGCAGTCTCCAGACACGTCTTCGGCTTGCAGTATTGTTAACTGTAGTCTAATTATTGAAGCGTGACATCTTTAGGGAGGAGGCGACTGTCTTAATGTAACTACCACTGCAGACACTAAGAATGTATCTTACAACCCTCTTTGAGTCTATTATGTGCTTCACAGAAAGTACCTGGCCACATCGATTCTCACTCACGACTCACATAACCGCTATAAGGCGTGGACAAAGAGGTGTATTGCTCAGAATGCCGGGGGCATTTGCCACCTCGTCCTTGGAAACCCTATGCTTGCAACAGAGTCCATCCATTCAAGCATTAGACACAGAGTAGCTGCATGCTGGCTCAAACAGGGAAGAGTGGACAAGATGAGATTTTCACTCTGCAGCGGTCTGTGCGCTGACATGAAACTTTTTGGCAGATTAAAACTGTGTGCCGGACCGAGACTCGAACTCGGGACCAACTCTGAACCCCTTTAAGAGTCTGTTTTTCTTAAATGTCTGCTCTCATAATTTTACATTTATTTCTGGATCCTATCTAAGAAGATTTTACACACGACACTAATGATATCTTCTTCAGTAACTGATGATTTTTCACTTTTGTTATTAGTTATCCGAAAGTAATGTACACTGGGTAACTAACGATTAAGTGATAGGCCTACACAACAGACTTTTATAAATCAACTCAAGAGAATTGGAGGAAGTGAAATCAGAACAGACTAGAGAGACACGCTAAGAAATTTAATAACAAGTTGTAAGGTGGCACAATAAATGTAGGTCAATTTCCACCTTACGTAAGAGTTTTGTACGTCGTAATGGGAAAGTGAATATGACACCTAACTTACTTCGACGGTAATGAAGAGATTTGCCTATAAGTATGCAATGCAAAAGGGATGACACTCAATCGACGGTATTAACACAGCGCTCGTAAAGTGCGTGTCAGTGAGCTAAGGTAAATACCGCGAGCAGAGGCATAAACTTGTTGGTTCACCAGCTTGCGTCCACCGTAAACTCGAGCGAACTCGGGTAACCTTTTGCTCAACTTGTCACAAAACTAACCATCCTGATTGTCATCCCAAATAGTACCAAACTTTGAACCGGAATCGGATGATTTATCGTAGTACTGGCCAACATCATGACGTAGTCGTAAGAATAATTTTGTAAAGAAACGTCTAGTTAAAATTTACCTTTGTTGTGATTAGGATTATTCCACTTTCTGAGGACGAGATGCGTTCGTTCGATAACTGTCGTAACGTTGTCACATTGTAAAATGTGTAAATGCGTGTATTTCTGTGATAAGATTGCATCATTAAACCAAAAATATTTACAGCTTACACAGTTGTTGTTCTGACCTCTAAACCTTACAAAGTAGTAGTGGAAAAACCAGTTCCTGCATACTGGAAGATAACATAAAATTTTTAGGAAAGTGGTTTAGTCTGTAGGGTGCATATAGGAAGGGACTTCCTGAAGGTAAAAGATCAGAGGAAAATGTAGAAGAAATGTAATATACAATTAATTTGTTATGGTAAAATTTATAACTTGTTTAAAACCATATTATCAGAAATAACTACAATAATATACACAATCGAAATCGGGAATGTCAGATTTCAAGGACCCCGTTTCACACGCAGACGTACTGAAATATTCTTGCAGTTGGCACACGCAGTTAGTTTTGAATTCAGGAGTTCTAAAGTAAACACTTTTTTTATTACGTTGGACAAAAGCGAATCTTACAACTCAAGGAATTTCAGAGGCACAAAAAGAACTACTCAAGTTGCTTTCTGTGCGTAATTAAGGGAGATTAGGAGGAACTGGCTGTCATTTTTAAGGAATGTGTTGCAGCGAACTGTTTGGACCTGGTTAAGAACTAACAATCCGTCAGGGGAAGCGGCCATTATTTAGGTTATCAGTGTTTTTATGTTGCGTCAAAATCAGCTGCTGAAATAGTTAATACTTTTCAGTTATTAATAACACGAATCGCGGTGTTTGTAAATGATTAGGTAATATTTTAATGAACAACGAGTCACAAGTATGTTCTGCGAACCTCCAGAATAAATTTTCACTTTGCAACTGAGGGTGCGCTGACTGGAAACTTCCTGCCAGATTAAAACTGCGTGCCGGGCTGGGATTCGAAACTAGGACGTTTGCCTTGTGGACACACTCCGCTGCACAATGAAAATTCGTTCTGGAAACAATCGCCTAAGCCATGTCCCCGCTATATCTTATCTTAGAAGTGTGTTCTAGGCCCGCAAAATATGCTGGCGAACTGGATAACTTTTGTGAAGATGTAGGAGATGAGGTACTGGCGAAAGTAAACGTGTAATGGCGGGTCGTGAATCGTTCTTGAATAACACAGTCGGTGAGCTCTTGCCCGCGGAAGGCAGAACTCCAATGTTCAAGTCTCATTCCAACTCCCAGTTTTAATCTGCTGGTAAGTTTCTACAACTATGCCCATATTTAAACTGCGCGAAGTTCTTCACAGTTTAAAAATCTTTCAGGCAATATGGGTCACCGATAGATAAAATAAAAGAAGAAACTGCTATCGATCTGAATCTACTACAGACAACTGCTGTCTTATGTGTACAGCGGTCCATTGGCTAGCAGGTCGCTTGCTTTTGACTTTTGTGACGACGTTAAATATTCTCGTAAATATATACCAGAGAAATTTAAATACAATCTACTCACATGGCAGAATAGGAACAAACATTTTGTAATAGATAGAGCGCCTTGAAGAAATACAACAGGAGAACTAGGTAAGTGATGTTAGTACACAAGAACAAAGGAATTTTTCTATTATTTTTGCAGGAGATGACATTAGAGACTAGCTAATCCTTTTGTAGCGTACAGTTGGCTCGTACAACAGATGAGATATCTTTGCTGTATTGAACAATGAAACTTGATTTTCTTAGGGTTTCTGAGAGTTTCATTCCTGTTTCTGGGTTTACTGTTACTTTTCTTCTGACTCACTTCACTCTTTAGATCTTTAGGCCAGCTTTCGAGATTAGGTCGCGCTGATTTTCTTACCGAATCTTTGATAATCTGTTCCTTTCTATAAATTTGTTAAGTGTAGCATTTTTCATAACGTACATTTTGCGTTATGACGTGGTTAAAAACATATCACATATTTGTAGCGATCATTTACCGTTGTGGTAGGTATTTAGTATAACAAACGACGATCCTGATCAAACGTGCTTTATAAGAATTTCAGTACTCACGATCGTCTTAGTTGCACCGGTTATAGGACGACAGAGGAGATACACGTAAAATTTTTATGGTGGGTCAGTCAAGTGTTAATGTGCAATCCGATTATGATAAGCGTCTAGCCGCACTTAGCTTTCTTCTAATGCTTCAAACAATGTTGTAACAAAATTATGAAAGCGCTACCTGAAAGATTCATCAGTTATTAAAAAATAATAGTACCAAACTGAACACAAACATGGAAACACGATATGAAAACCAAAAGATATTTCCTGGTAGCTATCGATGGTTGTACAGAGATATAGCAGAGAAAGATTTTTCTTTTCAGACTGCTAGTAACAGCTAACTGTTTCAGTTGCTAGAATTTGCATTTGCTCTTCTATCGTTGGCGTAAAACATATATACCTTTGACACATTCAGTTTACAGGAAAAAGAGATTCTTCGACTGGATCGGTCACGTTCCTTTCGAAAAGCTAACATGACCGATGGATGACAAGCGGGAATCGTGCGCCTGTACTAGAAAAAAAAACAAGTTATCTAGTGATGGGAACTGCTTATCGTATCGGTGACATCACTGCCAATAACTAAATTAGATATCAGAATAGGATTACCAAAAATAGTGGACAAACAGTTCACTCTCTCTGCTATACATTATGTTCCTTTTGAGACAGATGTGTCGAAAATGGTGAATCATGCGAAGTCCCCTTTCGGTTCAATTTATTTTACCCCAATTAGGATGTAAAATTGCTTTATTAATCTCTGTGGCAATCGGACTCGTAAAGTACGGGAGACAGTCGCCTGCAGTAGATACTCAGCTATTTGACTGCTGGTAAGGGTTTTGTTTTATAAAGAAAATTGTACTTTTAGTAATATATTGGATTTCACGTGGAAAATTAAAGCTCCAGTAGCATCTGAATAATAGAGGCCAACATCTCTGTCGAAGATGTTGCGCTGCAAGGCACTGTTAGGAGAACATTTGCTTGTGAATGGAGTGCAGTTTTGGAGAGAGAGAGAGAGAGAGAGAGAGAGACAGAAGTGAGTTGTATCTTGTGATGGAGTAAGATGTGTCTATGTTGTACTGTGTGCTGCAATAATTTTCTTATCTTATTTTTCATGTATGGAGAGATATTTTATAAATTCATTCAGAAGACTACAAAAGGTAATGCTATAGCGCATTTGCTGAGACATCCATGTGTAGCAATTAATTTGGTCAGAGTTTTAGAATTGGAGACATTTATAATAACGTAACAATGTGTGATTTAATGATTTTTCTTCAAAGATGATTAGCACACGTGTTTGTAAAAAAGTAAATCGAATTTGTGCAGATTTTTCCACTATTAATGTAAAGTGAACTTAATACTTCAAGTGTTATATTATTTTGTCCTAGTGATGTAAAGTTTTGTTAATACAGTTACTTTATTGCTTTTCCGTCAATCAGCATTCGTCTCTTTATTTCAAGTTTCATATATACAACTTTGCCTTTCCGAGTTTCTCAGTAATAAAACTTTAATTGACAATCGATTGATCATCGCAGTAGTGCAATTTATTGGCACAGAAGTATTGTCGATGTCTCTATGTTTTAAAGCACGCATTGCCAATCATGTTGCTAGTACTCTGACTTTATTTTTTTAACAAGCATAGCAGCAGCAACCGCAGTAGTTTGGAGAAAGCAGCGCAGCATTTATTCATTGTGAAAACAGGTAGGCCATTTAAAATTTACTTGTGATAAATTAACGTTTCAACAGTAACATACTTTTCAGACAGAACATTTTTGTTAGTTATTTATGCATCTTTTCTTGCAGTCCAGCTGCCTGTGTTACTGTTAGCAGGACAGTTATCTGAAATTTAACAGAGCAGACTGTACTCTCGCCTCGACAATTACAGTGCACAGTTTAATGTTGCATTTCTGATTAACTTTTGCATTGTTGGTCACTTTTCAGGAATTATGAGATTACTAACGAACTTAAAAACGAGCTTAACTGTTTATCTAATCACGAGTTCAACTTCGGATTACACCACAGACAAAATACCAGTAAATATAACTATACATTACCGTACGACGAAAACAAATTAGCCACTTTCAGGTTGACCACTCTCTTTTTCACTGTGAGAGTTTGCAACCTACCACAAGACTTAGTTTAAGTTATAGTAAATATGTTAAAAGCAATTGATCGTAGCAGAAAACTGGTAATTTTAATGTTAACTACCTTTGAGATAACGCTCATAAAGGAACTTAATTCAACATGGAGCGCTTAAATTCGCAGGAATGCCTAACATTAATGTGCCTATATTCACATAGATGTAATTACGTTAAATATCACAGCACTTTTCGTCAAAATTAATACAGTAAACTTTTAATGAGTAAATTGATTACCATTGAAGCTACTTACCTAATGTGGTGGTAAAACATTTAACATTAATGTTATAAAATATGTCAATGTATGAAAAAGTTTAAGTCACTTAGAAATATATAATCAGAAATTACGTAATTGTTTTCCGTTACTATATATACCTGACATTAAATTAACACAGGCTCAAATTCCGTCATACACCAATGGTTTCGATTTTCAAAGTACAGAACCCACCACGATTCTCTGAAGAAAAGAAGTAGAAGTTTCACTTTAGGTTGTAATATCTTCTTCTCAAAAGCGACAGCAACACACAGCATCCATTACGAAATTTTGGCTGCTTTATAATTTACATATGAAATCTCATTGTAACTCAGAGAACGATTGAATATTCAAACAAATACCAGCTTTTATCACTGTAAAAGACTTTGGCTTTAAACACTGAAACTATAAGGATATTGATTTTTAAATACATAAATGAACACACGAGTTCAGTATCTGCATTATAAATAACCGGTATATTATTACTCAACTTGTATTTCCAATTATGTCATTGCTCTTACATGTTTTGCTAACATGGATTTCCTACTCAAAGTACACTTTTCGTTGTAGCACAGACAAAATAAAACTGTTACATGTTGTCGCACAGACCAAATAAAACTTTTGCATTTCACGTGATGACGAGCTATATCCAGGCTTCTTTGACAAATGCTAATGGAATCTAAAGTGACAGCTTAGTATCTGTGGCCGTGAATGCTACAGGATATTCAGTTGTACATATAGCCAGTAACATGTCTCTTGCAGCTTGTAGAGTCCCATGATCCATAACACAACTGGATTTTTACTCCACAATAAGTCAGAGCAAACTTCTTCTTCCATAACGCATAGTTTAGCTTCACTTTATATAAAATAGTATCATTATTCAGTAGTCATCCAAGGCTAATTTTACCAGCGCTTGATCTTCACCACGCAAACACCGTAAGCGAGCATTGTATTTACACTACTACTGACTGCTTAGACAATCTTTGTTTGAGAGCTATCTCTTCTGAGAAAGGACGGGATACCACCGCTCAGCTTACTATGAGGGAATTCCCTTAACAATTGTTACTTATTTCTAAAGCATTGATGATTTATAATGAGCAATACATAATTTTCCAGTCTTTTTAAGACTAAATTTTTTAACTAAATAAACGGAACAAAACATGAAACTTCCTGGCAGGTTAAAACTGTGTGCCCGACCGTGACTCGAACTCTGGACCTTTGCCTTTCGCGGGCAAGTGCTCTACCAACTTTTCTTTTTTTTTACTGTTTTTAATACATTCTTAATTTGGTTTAACTTCATACCACAGCAAAAATAAATGTACCTAGCGCCGCATCGTGCTCTGAGTAAAGAAAACAATATCTCGGCACGTTCCTACACCGAGGGAATGTATATGTGGAAAACGAAAAGAAAATTCTGCATACATGATGCAGAAGGGTGTGTCGCTACTCTCCTTACGCTTCATCATCCAGGTACGTCTTCACGTATGTCATGTTATTCCACCGAGAATCGAGCTTAGTCTTGTCAGCTCACTCAATGGGTGTCATCTCCTACCTGTTGATGATCCAGCTGCGTGGAGGGTCACGTAGGGCACTCCCTAAGTAATTAGAAAAATACTGACTGTATTTTGGGTTCCGTACGATCTTGCAATGACGTTCTTGTAGGTAGTTCCAAAAGTCGAATACATCTTTAGGTCCATCGTGAAATAAGTAGTGTACTGCATGCGCACGTATGCACGTGACAGCGTTGGTCTTGGCGCGTGGGAAATACTGTTGATCCGGAAATAGTAGAAACCGAGGTGTAACGTGTTCCGGAGTCACTCGTAGAAAATGCAACAAAATTTGTCGCACCAAGCGTCATACGTCTTCTGCCGCGCCACATGTGAGACGGTGTTCGTCCGTGTCTGGCATCCCGCAGTCTACTCATAGAGGCGATTTCGCCATGTTTATCTTGTGAAGGTGTGATCGGGTGATCTGTTTACCACTGATTGTGATGTACCATGTGGATCGGACGGCTGTGTCCAGTGTAACCGCGTGAATCGTCTTGCACACCACCTTCCAATTAACCTGAGGGATTTTGGTCTCCACAATGTTTGGTGGGCGCCTCTGCTGTAGGATTTGATATATATCCCGCGCCGACGCTTGTTTCGTCGGTGGTACTGCGATACGGACATAGCTGTGTTCAATGTAAAAGTTTCAGAAGTAGTAGAAGGGTGGGGGTATGTCTTGCGTCGTCAGTGGGGGCATAAGGGAGGGTGGAGCTAAGGACTCCAACAGCAAACCTGTCAAACTTTCCGGATGGTGGCGCCACAGCTTGATGTGTGAGCTGACGTACAGGGCCACAGCTCTGTCGTGGACATGGACTAGACCAAGAACTCCCGTATCTGGGGGAAGGGTCAGTGACTCATAACTGACTTTGAAGAGCATGCCTGTACTGACGTAGGCTCCGAATGCCGCTAATAGACGTCGAGCCATCAGTAACGGTATTGGAAGAACACGCGCTATGTGTGGAAGGCGCGATGCGAGGTAAACATTGACAAAGTGTGTTCTTTGGAGAATGTCGAGGGTCCGCAGACGAAGGTTGAAGATCTGGACCCGAATTTGTTATAATAAGCTGTGGTAGTTAAGAGCCGCAGTGCGCCATATGTCGTCGTGAAACTCTATTCCCAGACATTTGATAGTGCCACGAAGCTGTAGGGGTTCGACACACGCTAGGGTGAACCCGTCTCCTTTGGCCATGGCGACCGATTTGGCGACGTTGAGACAGCTGCCGGAAGCCACACAGTACGTGGTAATCCATTCTAGTGCTCTGATGACATCGTCGCGATTGCGGAACACAAGAACCAGATCGTCTCCATATGCTGTACAGCGAAATGTGACGTCACGTAGGGTAAGACCGGTGAGGCGTTGACGGAGGGCACAGAGCAGCGGTTCCAGTGCCAGAGCATATAGGAACGTCGACAAGGCGCAGCCTTGACGCACGTAGCGGAAAATCGGGAGGGACTGCGAGAGGCGCCCGTTAAGGAGTACTTTGGAAGTCGCCCCTCGGAGGAGGCGCATGACGACGTCTGGGAATTGCTGTGGGTATTGCATGTGCTGGAGAACGAACATTAGGTACGCGTGATCCACTCGACCAAAAGCTTGGCTAAAATCTAGTGGTGCCAGCGCTCCCGGGATGCGGCGTGCCCTGGCTGGGGCAATTAAGTCACGGTATCGACACAGTGCTGTGTGGATGTTGTTGATACCCCCTAGGGAAGTCTGATATAGTGAGATGACGTAAGGTAGGGTCGGTCGTAGACGGTTTGCTAATAGTCTGGTGAATATCTTCATGCTGCAGTTGACGAGTGTTAGCGGGCGGTAATCTTGTATTCGAGCCCCACCTTTAGGTTTGTGAACCGGTATAATTATGCCTTCTACGAGGGTCGCAGGGAGTGGCACCACGGGGGACATAAGCTCTCGACAGATGTCTGTCAACTTGGGAGCCAGTAAATACTGGACAGTTCTATAAAACTTCACAGGGAGCCCGTCGGGGCCAGGAGATTTATTCGCCGCTCCTTTACTGATGGCGTCGATAACTTCGTCTTCCGTAATGTCGTTCAATAATTCAGTTTGTAAATTCTGTGGGACAATGCCGTAAACCAGTTATGAGACTGTGTCACCGTCGTCGGGTCGGAACATTGAGCAGAATAAAGTCGTGCGTAATGGTCGAAGAAGGCTGCAGCAATATCGCGTTGTGTTGTGTGATGACGGCTGTCCTCAGTGGTGAAGGCATGTATCAGCGCCCGTCTTCGCAGTGTACGTTCTCGGATGACGTGGTACAAAAATGGCTCTGAGCACTATGGGACTTAACATCTGTGGTCATCAGTCCCCTAGAACGTAGAACTACTTAAACCTAACTAACCTAAGGACATCACACACATCCATGCCCGAGGTAGGATTCGAACCTGCGACCGTAGCAGTTGCGCGGTTCCGGACGGCGCGCCTAGAACCGCTAGACCACCGCGGCCGGCGACGTGGTACATGGTGGGTCGTTCCGGTGGGTCGTGCCGTTCGGAGTCTGTCTTCTGTTCGCGCTCGGACGATCGTCCCTTCGAGGTGTCGGCGCATATGGGCTACGATCTGTTCTTTCGCACGCTGAACTGTCAACTGTCGTTCCGATGTGGGTGGCAAGGAGGCGCATTCGCGAAGGACGGTGAAATAAAAATCGAGGGTCTGCCGCCTCCAAGCAGCAGTCTCACGACCATACGTGATAAAGGTTCTCCGTAGGGCCGGCTTGGCGCACGTTAACCACCAACTAATCGACGTAGGATACGTTGGGAAGCGGCGGACGCACAAACTCCACGTGTCTTCGATGGCGCGTCGACAATCCGGAGAAGCGAGATGAGCAAGGTTTAATTTCCAGGGATGTCGGCTGCGCCACACCCGTTGGCGACGAATGGCGACGGCACATATATAGGCCTCGTGATCATAAAAGGCTACTGGCCACACCTCCGCGTCACTCACCGTTGCCGCGAGAGAACGGTAGACATAAATCCTATCGATGCGACTAGACGAGTGACTCGTGAAATGGGTGTACCCCGGTCAATTTCCTCGGACATGTCCCATGTATCTACCAGCTGGAGATCGCCGACGAGTGTCCCACGTTCGGGACACGGTGAATAGTGTGGCAGCTCATCTTTAGGTGCTTGGCAGCAATTGAAATCGCCTCCTAATATCAAGTTATCGTGCCTGCCCTGAAAAAGCGGTGCTATTCCTTCTGCAAGAAGAGCGATCGGTCACGACGGCGATTCATTCCGGAAGGGGCGTACACATTGATCAACCGGACGCCTTGCACCGTTACGGCCATTCCTCTAGCGTCGGGGAGATATCAGACTTCGTCCGCCTCGAGGCTCTCTCTGACTAGAACTGCGACTCCACTGTTAGTTGGCGAGGCGTGGGACACATGAGCCGTATAACCATACATACCCGGGAAATCAGCGACGAAGACTTCTTGGAGAAAGACAGTGTCAACGTCTGCTGCACTAAGCATGTCTTGGAGCAGCGACAACTTCGTACGTGTCCGAATGGTGTTAATGTTGATGGTCGTTAAGCGATAGGTCTGTTGATCGTCTCCTGCGGTTGGGGCCGCCGTCAGTGTCGCCGTAAAAGGTGGGGCTTGTGATCTGCTGGCCGCGTCCGCGCCGTCATCTGTTGCTACTCGGGAGGGGTCGAGGTGTGGGAGGAGAGACCCCTCTCCTCACCCACCACAGCGGCCGTAGAATCGTCTTCAATGTCATCCGCCCAAGGTCCGTAAGTTAACGGTAGCTGCGGTAGAACACTTGTGGGCTGAGTGACTAAGGGTGAACCCGCACTTGTTTCCGGTTGTGTACCAGCGGCGCGCGCTGTGCTGGCCATCTGTTTGCCCGAGAGAGCGGAATCGGGTTTGTCAAAATCTGACAAAGTGACAGGTGAGGGCGATCTCGTGTCATCCATTTTCCTCGTCGTTTCGTCGGCCGTCCGGTCGTCAACTGGAGAAGACGTCCGCTGCACACAATCGTCTGAGGGTGTTTGACGTCGCTTTTTATGTTTTCTCGGTGACCTTTGTCTGCGGACGTGGGTTTCTGCGTCCGAAAGAGTTTGTGGTTCCCGTATCGCATCCCCCTCAGGTAGAAAGGCAGAGGTCGGTACAACCCTAGCGTCGAGTTCCATTTTCTAAAAAATGTCTCTGAGCACAATGGGACTCAACTGCTGAGGTCATAAGTCCCCTAGAACTGAGAACTACTTAAACCTAACTAACCTAAGGACAACACACACATCCATGCCCGAGGCAGGATTCGAACCTGCGACCGTAGCGGTCACGCGGTTCCATACTGTAGCGCCAGAGCCGCTCGGCCACCAGCGGCCGGCTCCATTTTCTCGTCCGAATCTTCATGTGGAGTCGATGGGCGACGTTCTTCAATCTCTGCAGACACCGTAATGGTGTTGGTCAATCCAGGACTGGCGACAGGTGTGCATTCTAACGCTTCCTGTCTTCCAAGGGGTTTGTCGCCTGTGATGATGGTCGATCGTGTCACCTCTGCGTAATTGAGGGGGAGGGCCGTGAGCGTAGGAGGTGGTGTCGTGTCATGTAATGGAAGTTGTGTAACCCGACGTTGAATACAAGCCGAGCGCATATGACCCTCCTGGCCTCAACCAGAACAAGTACGAGGTTGTCCGTCGTACGTTACTATTGCTCGACAGCCACCTATGACTAAGTACGATGGAACATGTTTCTTTAATTCAATTTTCACTTGTTGGACGCCGTTGAGGACCTGGTACGTCTCAAAGGTATTCCATTTTTGGGCCACGTGGCTAATTACCGTCCCATAAGGGCGGAAAGCTGAGGTAACGACGTCCAGTGACACTTCGAAAGGGAGTTTGAAGACTCTTAGTGTGCGTAATCCTAGTCCAGCATGGTCAACAGTAACCTCTCCGATGTGACCATCGAAGTGTTTGAACTTGAGAGTGTTCGCACATCTGTTCACAACTGCATGACATAACTCGTCATCGACCATCTTGACGTAAACGACGCTACTTGTAATGGATAGGTGGATACCGATGATGTGCTGTGTTGGTATTTGAACTTCGTCACGGATGAATCGTTCGACTTCAAAGGCTTGTGGTCGTGCGTAGTCGGGCTGGAAGCTGATCTTGATGGTAGCTTTTCTGTACGAATGAGCCATGGCGACTCAATGTTAGCGGACGCGAGTATTAGCTACGGCGAGGAAGTAAACAAACTACGCACGCTCGCGACTCTGCGGACGGGACGTAAACAAGACGTCCTCACCGCTCACCGGCCGAAAGCAGACTGACCAACTGAGCTACCGAAGCACGACTCACGCCCGGTCCTCACCGTTTTTCTTCTGCCAGTATCTCGTCTCCTATCTTCCAAACTTTACAGAAGCTCTCCTGCGAACCTCGCAGAACTAGCACTCCTGAAAGAAAGGATACTGCGGAGACATGGCTTAGCCACAGCCTGGGGAATGTTTCCAGAATGAGATTTTCACTCTGCAGCGGAGTGTGCGCTGATATGAAACTTCCTGGCAGATTAAAACTGTGTGCCCGACCGAGACTCGAACGCGGGATCTTTGCCTTTCGCGGGCAAGTGCTCTACCACTAGAGCACTTGCCCGCGAAAGGCAAATGTCCCGAGTTCGAGTCTCCGTCGGGCACACAGTTTTAATCTGCCAGGAAGTTTCATATCAGCGCACACTCCGCTGCAGAGTGAAAACCTCATTCTGAGAACAAAACATAGTTAGTTATTTCTAAATACAATCAAGTAAATGTTTCACCTAGACTGTTTGCCATTTCCGACACGAAGTGGAAGCCCGTTATGGTGTTTCGTAACCTACCCGTTTTTACAACCAGTTTCCATCATACGAAACTCTGCTTCAGTGTATTAAGACGAACGATGATCGAATTTTAGTAATTCTGTTAATCCAAATATTGTTTAGTTTTGGATTGATACCTGTACCGCTACAGTCCTACGAAAAAAGTTCAAACTGTAAAGTTAATATTAGAAAAAGGGACATCTGTCTGTGTTAATACTGACCACCTCCTAACCACTCCTCTTGTGTGGGCGGGGTCAACCTTACATTTTAAGATGGGGAAATCCCACTGTTAGTTCATATTCGGATTCTACTCCAAGAAATACCTACTGTTTACACACACCATTGTTCCCAAATCGTAATAGATGGCACTATAATTGACAAATATTGAGTGTACCTGTTTTTGCAACTAAGATCCGACGCATTTGATTCTACGTTTCATTTACGATGCAAATGTGTACCTTTGTGTTCTAACGGTTGATACTGGTATTAAAACGTTACTTCACTGTTACAAACGTGATTCTACTGTAGAAGTAACATGGCTAGGCATTGACATTTCAGGCAAATCAGCTACTTACATGGTAACGTAGTTTCCATACCCTACGGGTTGATTGTGGTAAGTCCCCAAATCATCGAAATGCTTAATCGGAGTGGCCGCCATCGAAACCCGCCAAAAAAGGAAACTATTACACCCACGTCGTTGTTCCAGGATCACGCTAAACATAGTTCCTAACCATACATAGAAAAGGCTAACCATACTGAAATGTACAATTAAATTTTCAGTACTGAACTAAATTACGAACATGAATATCAAACTTTAGGACACAACATTATATCGTTCTCCAGCATTGGAGAAGAAAATTCGTCGTTTCTTAATTGCAAAAACTGGCACGCATTTGAGTCACTTATGGCGCCATCTGCCACGAATGGCAAACGATAGTTTGAGTACAACGCACGTATCTATTGACGCAGAATTCCAATATGTAGTAAAAATAGGGGGGGGGATTCCCATTTTAAAGCATAATTTTCACCCCGCCGTCGTACGAGTGGTGCTTAGGATGTGGCCATTTGTAGCAAAGACAGATATGCCCTTTACTAATATTTATTTTTCATCTAGAACGTTTTCTTCGTACGATGTGTCGTTTTCGGGATATTTAGTTGTCTCAAAGCGAATACCCTGTATAGGCTCCAAGAATGGCATATTGAAAATTTGTCAATTATTCATGTCACAGAGATACAAATCCAAAATAGAGCTTCAGTATTTTTTCTGTTGTTTAATAAACTGCTGTATAATGTACTTAATATGAAATCTTGGTTTTCCAGCCTCGTCAGGTGTTTAAAAATCCCATTTTAACCACCTGAGGTGGCTGGAAGCCCGAGAAGGTTTTCTTAACTCATGTCACCGCGAGACCATGCATTCATACACTACTTGCATTCGGTTTAGCGTCTTCTGTAATTAGGAGATTTAGATTTTTAAGTAACGAATTTTGAAACTGAGACATCTCGTGAACTATATAACAGAAAATCGGATGCCGTGTCAACGAAGATGATCAATTTTCTATCACAACACTAATATGAGAGATTAAACTTTGGCGCTTTGCATCAGCAGGATAGAATACGGGCGTATCACGTGAAGAATTTCTTGTCGTTACGACGACATAAATGTCACTGATTAAATTAGACTTGACCTCCGTAAATGAAATTCGGTTTTGGTTAAATTTATATCACACAGTACTATTGTATTCTTGGAAAAACTGCCAATATTTATATCATTGAACCTCAAGGAAGGAGCCTACATCCTTGTTAGGCGGGTCCAGCTCCGCAGGCGTGCCTGCCGAAAACAAGCCAACTTCGCCTGACAGCAGGAAGTAGGCTAGTTCAATGGGAGTGCGCAAGAGCAGTAGGGACCTTTGGCTGCACCCACCGCGCCATCTTCCTCAGCCGTGCAGAACCCGAATCGTTAGACTAATAGCTGTCTGGTAGTTATCCGCCACGCGGGTATAACGGCCCTCGCCCGGCGAACAGCAGGCACTTTCGTCTCCGCCAGCAGAAGTAGAAGATGGCCAGCACCACACTGCCCCCCGGACTCGATGTCGCCCTTGCCACCCGGGACCACCACTCATCGCGGCCCACTGCTCCGGCTGTGGACTGTGATACTGAAACTCCTTGTACTGCATGTGAGATGGGATTTTAATTTTCTGCCTGCTGTTCATGTTGCAAGTAGGCTGTTTAGGTTTTTGTGCTGGTAACGCCACGTAGTGCTCTGCATGAAAATCGCTGACTGCGCTGTGTGCAGTCTGTGGCTGGTTGGACTCATTTTTGGAATATTCGCTTGTGTAGTGTTGGGCAGTTGGATGTGAACCGCCAGCAGTGGTCGATGTGAGGAGAGAGATGCCACGGTTTTGAGCATACGATCTGGAAGTGTGTCCGTCAGAAAAAGGAAATTTGTTTAATTGGATGACACAAAATTATATATATATATATATATATATATATATATATATATATATATATATATATATATATGAAAGATTTTGATAGAGAACAAACGATGTATTTATTTTAGTAGCGTTCAAAAGTCATATATATATGATAAGGTAAATACATCGTTTGTTCTCTATCAAATTCTTTCATTTGCTAACTATGCCTGTCAGTAGTTAGCGCCTTCAGTAGTTAGAATCTTTTATTTAGCTGGCAGTATTGGCGCTCGCTGGATTGCAGTAGTTCGAGTAACGTAGATTTTTGTGAGGTAAGTGATTCATGAAAAGTATAGGTCATTGTTATTCAGGGCCATTCTTTTGTAGGGATTACTGAAAGTCAGATCGCGTTGAGCTAAAAAAAATATTGTGTGTCAGTTTAGTGATGATGAGAATAAGTAGAGGGAGAACGTTCCGTTTTGCTCAGCTGTTTGAAAATCAAATAACGTAGAAGTTTACAGTCATTCATAATTTTTCAAAGGGGACGTTTCAATGTCTAAGAAGGTAGCCTGTTTCGTTTGCGGCCGGCCGCGGTGGCCGAGCGGTTCTAGGCGCTACAGTCTGGAAGCGCGCGACCGCTACGGTCGCAGGTTCGAATCCTGCCTCGGGCATGGATGTGTGTGATGTCTTTAGGTTAGTTATGTTTAAGTAGTTCTAAGTTCTAGGGGACTGATGACCTCAGAAGTTAAGTCCCATAGTGCTCAGAGCCATTTGAACCATTTTTTTTGTTTCGTTTGCAAGAGAACTTTTCAGAAGGTAGTCTCACGCGTGGATTCACTTGTCTTGTTTTCCAAGAACTTTAAATTGTCAAACAAGTCATTCCTTTATTTTCAAGAAGGATTTTTCTTATATATTTTGAACAGGTAACGAATCGCAGAACTTACACATTGAGTTTTTAGAGTATTCAACGGGCTTACTGCGAAAGTTCCGAAGACGGGACACTTCAGCCTTAGTTAAGATGTATGGGCTGGCTTCGTGAGGAGCATTATGTCTTCCTCATGTAGAGGTAGCAAAATTCATAGGAAACGGAATCTAAAGTAGAGGAAATCAAGAACATCTACAACATAATTTCTTTCCAAAGTAAGCTCCATGGGTTATGTGGATGAACAATATATATTAGGTGCAACAAGTAAGCAGTTCCAGCTGAGGTCATGGCGTCGTAGTAAACAAAAAAGAGAAAATATCGTGTTAGTGTAAATGATGGTTGAAATGTAACAATTACCGTTGAACCTTACCATGCTTTTCGTTTCGAAGTACGTATTCTATTACTTGGGTGAGTTGCTTACGTACGTTAGTGCCGTTTTGTTGTGTTGACGTTCAAGTGATGGCAATACAGTTACGTTATAAATTCATGCAAGAGCAAATATGCTCGCAAATACCTGTACAAGCACTAATTCTGTCGTTGTACTTTATAGTGGATTTGTCGTTATAAGCATGTTTGCGGTGGTTCATTTTTGAATATATAAATAGTATACAAAAGTATGCCGATGGTAGGCTTATTAAGAATGCGTTAGTTGACTCATTTGAAAAATAATTTTTTAGTTAAGGAAATAGCTTTTGAACTACTACGAATTCTGACTCTAGAAACGTGTATTTATGTGCATTTGGAGACTCACTATCTCTTCACCTGTCTGTTGCTTGTTGCCACACCAGATGACTTCCAGCACAATGTCTTGTCCACTGAACACGAAATGCACGTCTCCACTTCAGTGTACCGGGTTTGTGCAGAACAAATGTATTTACTAACAGAACATAGATTAAAAAAGTGAGAATTGGGGAGATAACTGTGAGCATGTAACATTCTTTCTAGTCGTCAGCCTTCTGATTGATTTAATGAAGTCGCCCACCAGTTCCTCTCTAATACCAAACCAGTCGTTCATTCTGCGATCAAACTCTTCATTTATGAATGCATGGTTTTGCGGTGATATGAATTAATAAAATTTTCTCGGGCTTCCAGCCTCGTCAGGTGGTTAAAATCCCACGAGCTTTCGACCGAGCTCTCCCCAGTCATTGTCAAGTGGTAAGACTGACTGCTGTGTCGGCGTGGCTGCATCGTTATATAGCCGCACTGCTGGGATAGCGTCATAAAAGAAGCCACTGAAAAAAAATCTCTGAAAACACCATTAACAAGGACGGCGGTTTGCAGCTCACCACAGCCTGGGACCGGGCCATCGCGAGGTTAAAACGGCCGCGACGGACGCGGAATGAAAACGTTACCATATATGGCGACGAAGAGAGCACCAGTGACGTCACAGCCAGTAGTGCGGCTATATAACGACGCGGCCACGGCGACACAGCAGTCAGTCTTACCACTTGACAATGACTGAGGAGAGCTCGGACGAAAGCTCGTGGGATTTTAACCACCTGACGCGGCAGGAAGCCCGAGAAAATTTTATTGAAACTCTTCATTCCTTATCACTCGACACAATTTTCAACTTTCTTCTATAGCACCAGACCACAAACGTTTCGACTCTCTTCTGGTACAGTTTTCCAATATTTTATGATTCACTTAATCACAATGTTGTTCTCCCAACGTCCATCCTCAGAAATATATTCCTCAAGATCCGTTTGATACTAGCAGAATTCTCCCTAGCCTAGGATGCCCTCTTTGACTATGCTACTCTGCTTTTTAGCCATCCTAGTTTCGTCCTGGTTTCAAGGTGGCAGAATTCCTTAACGTCATCTATTTCGTGATCACCAATTTTTATTTTAAATCTCGTTTCTGCTACTCGTCATTACTGTCTTCTTCCCTCTCTTTACTCTAAACTGATTCTGCGTACGCATAATGCTGTCTATTCAGTCCATTCCACATCCCTATAACTAACCCCTTCACCCTAAATTTAATCCCACCCTTAAAATTTTATTTTATTTATATCATTGCTACTTCGATGTATGGACTGGACAGTAGGTGCGAAAGACTTTAAACCTCTTCAATCGAAGTTTCCGTTTGGTTCTTACATCTTATCGTTTTCTCTTGGTTCTTGTACATATCGTATACGGCCCATCGTTCCATATGTTTATATTTTTCTCAGGATTTCGAAACTCTTGCATCATTTTGCACTGTCGAACGCTTTTTGTAGGTCGACTTATTAATACATAAGTATTGTTTCCATGAAAACAAAACAGCCTCATTTGTACCTTTACCTTTCTAAAAGGCAAGGTTATCGTGTATGTCACATCCTAAGTTTTTTTTCCATCCTCTTGTACGTTTTTATTTTCAACAGCTTGGGTGCATGAGCTGATAAGTTGATAGTGCAATAGTTACCGCAGTTATCTGCCCTTTCTATCTTCGGAATTATGTGGATGGTATTTTTCCGAGAGTGTGATGGTAGTTTGTAACTATACTTACGTTTAATTTTATTGCAAGCAAGTCGAGCTAAACATATTGTAACAATCTGTGAGTAACCGATCTTCTGACTATAACACAAATATGTCTGTCTGGCGTGTTTACTCACTTGATAATAGCTACTATACATAACAGAAACTATACAGCAGGAGGAAAGAAATTCAAGAATTTTGTAACCCAACTAACAACAGCCAGTGGGGCAGACTTTCGTCACTCAGAAATGTCAGGTTTCGGAGTAATGGTATACTCACAAAACTTATGCCAGCTGTTTTGGAAACGATAAGTTTTGATTTTGTGCTGGAAGTTTGTAACAATAAACAAACAAAACCAACATTATCAGGTAATCGGCATTATAAAGGAATTCAAGTCTGGCAGTAAAACAACGGAAGTAATTGACGGATCTTCTAAATAATAACAGCGAAAGTAGTTTTTAAGGGGAGGGGGGGGTGGCGAGACTGTCGCTGGAGAGTGTCAAAGAACAAATGACAGAATACAGAAACAAGCAGACGAAACAGGATTAAAAATATCGTTATATCGTTTGAAAAAACGTACTTTATTACAGATATCAATTATGCCTGCCCCCCCCCCAAACGTTAAAATTCATAATAACACAATCAGTAAAACAAACTGTTTTAAATACCTAGGACAATGGACAGCAAACAATACAGTAGAAAATATACCCTTAGAGAATAGAGTACATGAAGTGTAAAGGGCATGGCACATAACAAAAACCATATGAAACAAACAAAAAAATCTTTGTCCTAGAATAGAAACCTAAGACAATGTCAAATAGTGGTACGGCCTAACACACTGTATGCAGTAGAAACACTTAAACTGACCAAATTTAGGGATCCTGAAAAAGTGGAAAAAGATGAAAGAATAATTCTGAGAAAAACACTGGGACCGAGAAGTAATAGTGATGTTGAAAACAAATTAAGATCACGCAGAGAGCTCTATTTGAAAATCAAAAATCTGACTGATGTAATGAGGAAAAGGAGACTACAACTTTATGGACACATATACCAAATGGATAATAACAAATTAATCAAGCAAATCTTCACTTTACTAAACAGATACAAATCAAAATCCACACTGTTCACCGAAATTGACAAAAATATTAAAATCACTGGAATCAGAATGGACTTAGTAGATAACAAAATACTTTTTACAAAAACAACGTCGAAGACAGGACTTCAGAAAATAAAGAAGACTGTAAAAGGAAGAAAGAGGACCCAGAAAAAAAAAGGAACGACACTTTCGAAGTAAGAGGAAAGTCTGGGAACAACGAAAATTCAGCACAAAGAAGCAAAACCAAAGTTGTTTTGTCTTACGTTCGAACATTGTTATTCGAATAAATAAAATATAAATAAATAAAGAAACAGACAAAATAAGGTAAGCAGGAATACTGCGCAAAACTGTTGTCACTCCCGGGAGACATCACACTAATACCGTGTAACACCGCCATTAGACGTGTTTATGGACGCTATTCGGCGAGAAAGAGAGATCACAAGTTTATTCAGGTATTCCATATCCAAACGAAGAAATTAAGCCAGTCACTGATGATAGGTTCCGCAAAGCCGCCGAAATGCGGGGATAATGTTTAATACGCCTCACTCGCTGTTCCAAACAGTGTCAAAATTTTTGAAGGGGGTTAATATCGAGTACCTACCTATTGGTAAAACCGGAGCAAGTCTGTGCAGCCGTGCGAACACGACTGTTGTAATCGTGGAATAAGCGAAGTGTCCACTGCATACTCATCACGAAGATGTAGATGAAACAGCAACGTTCGGTCAGAAAATATGGATCTATGTGTGTGTCTATGAGCAATGACCTTTTGCGAGGTACCCGAGTTGAAATGTCTACGTCATGCAAACGACTTCGTAATTTTCGACCTGCATTCACAGTGACAGAAGCAATTCATGCCATGTTTGAACTGACTGTCATTGACAAGGCTTGACACTCGTTTCCGTTTGGATCTCTTCATGATCACTGTTCTTATGCCATGTTACGTGGTTCCGAGTGCATCACTACTCCTTGTGGAGACGTTGTACAGCTCGATATGACACACAACTACTCAGGCAACGTCATTCATGATGTGGCCGTGGTAATATCGGACCATGCTAACATCTTTCTATCAGTCAGTCATCCTCCCATGCTGATCCACCTTACTGGGTTGACTCCCCACTAGCAGATACACACCACTTCACCGTCATGTGTTAAGTAAGAGCTGAATGGTCATGTGACCACATGCTACCATTTCTGTGTCATCTACGGCAGGGGCAACTAAATTCGGCTCAGGAGTCGTACCCTGGCTCACATTCCGTAGCACTCAGTCTCATTGCACACTTCCCCCACCGCTGCTACACTCTGCCTGATAGGGAAGGGGCCGAAACTCTGAATGAGCCACATTTAGATGGCAATGCACTCACTCTACAGACGACTTGGTGTGGTATTTCTGATTTCCCAACAACATAGATCACAAAAGAAATAAATTCTCATTATTATTTAATTATTTTTGGAGCACTGAAAACATAATATAATTTTTATCTGGTATAAATGCATAAATGCAGATAGTGTCACAGTTTTTCGCACTCACGTTGCCATGTAATCGTGATGTATTTGGTTTTAAAATCAGAAAAAGGGTTTTGACACACATATGTTAATCGAGATATTGTACGACTTTTGCAACGTTATGGAGGCGTGGAAAGCAGTGTAGACATCCTGGACAGTTTCAGCTTAAAAGGATTTGTCTTTAAAACGGGAATTACATTGCTGACCAATCTGTTTCATCTGCACATGCACAGGGACGCTTTCACTAAAATGATAAACGGTCTCCAAAACAGTTGTAAGATAGGCAGTGTTCTCAAAACGTTTAGAAAACTGTATGTATGATTCTTCAAACCTCATGTTTTCTTTAACGGCAGTGAGTTTTGGGGACTGGACTGTGTTTAGTGATGTACAGGACAATGAATCCCACCTGTCGATTGTTGCAACTCCTTGCTCTTTCATTGTCAACCAGATCTACTAATAGTTTCTCCATGGTGAGGTAATGTCGCGTAATAGCAAATTTGTAGTACTTGTCGATTGTGCGAATGTATAATAGATACTGAGAAATCTAATCTCGCTTTTCTGTAATTAATGATCATTTTCAACGACTTGTGACGATTGATCGCTAGACATCTTCTCTTACTGCAGACAGCCTCTGGACCAGTGGACACCATTCATCCCACGAACAAGTAGCAAAGGACAAACAGCGCTGATACCAAAACTCTGCCGAAATAAAAACACTTGTGCCGACCAAACAGCGCCACGTACCAACACTAAATGAAACGTCGGGCTGTACCCGGTACTTCCGAGGAGGAACGAGCAAAGGCGAAACAGGACGAGTCTTGGCATCCGGCTCACGTGTGATTTGGCACACCGTGGCAGGTCGGATATATGGCATTCAAAGCGACCGGTGCAATGTTGTAAGACGGTAGTCAATAATTTTTTCAGTGAGCTTATATTCATAGGATCTTTGATTTAACACTAGAAGGATCAAGACGTCATTTTGACGGGCGTGGTGTTTTGCCTTTCTTGAAGAAGTAAACAGATGTTGATGTATAAAAATTTATTCCATACTATTTATACTGATTACGTACACGGTTTTACTTTTCTCTGAAGAATTATAAGATTCAATAAACATTTTATACTTAATATAAAATATATATGATAATAAAGTGTCAAACGGATAGCTTCTGTTAGCAAGAACGTGTGTGTTAACATAAAAGTTTGATTAGCATAGTGTATAGTAGAGGAAACATAGCTCGATTTCTCTCATTCAAAGCCACCTGCTACATTGTAACGCCTCACACAAGAGTATTCAACAATGGCTAAACATGGGCCACAAGTATACTTGTTGTACTTTGTACATAATTGCTTTCTCCAGTTCTTTCCTCTACGTTCTCCAATTTGCTAAGTCTTGTGAACGTTGCTATGTTGTACTGTGTTAGGAAGATTATTTTGTAGTCTTGTGGCTTTGTAGGCTGAAGCCATCTCATCTGGCAAGTTGTTTAGAAACTGACATCTGCTTACTTTTTCGCCTGTTATTTCGTTCAAGAGCACCCACACATTAATAGTTACCAAGTCCAATAAAATGGAAAAAAAGACCTGGGCCATTTGCGACATCCATACTTCACAGTACAAAATCGACCGATTAGATCGACAGCGTCAGCGCTATACTTCGTGTTACTGTAGCACTCCAATGATTCTGGTGGCTTTTTAGGATGTCGTTCACTGACAGTAACTGTGTCATGCATTGAATTGCAAAGACGCACATTTTTGTTCTTTTTCCCCTGATAGGGTGTTAGAGTCATATCATGTGACATAAAGAGTAGCTGACGGCAAAGGAGCTACTGCAGATTTCGCTGATAGAAGAATTTTCCTTCTGAATTTCATCAATGTGCTTGTGGTGGTTGTACTCTTACGTTGCAAACTTCCTGCAAAGCATTTGATCGTGAAAAACTTGTCACTAGCGATAGTTTTCCTGCGGAAACGAAGTGCTGTATAAGATATGTCAACGAAATGCTCTGTGTGCGTTGCTCATGTTTGTCTACCTAAGGATAACCATTCATCCGATACCTAGAATTTGTATCAGCCACAAGCCAATATTTTACTATAAATCTGTCTGATATATTGCTAATACATTGAATGAAAGAGCATATAACCCTGCACGGAAACATTTGATCATTCACAGTAACATTCTCAGTTAAAATATAGCGCTGCAAGGAACCGGCGTTGAAAGGATTCCACACGGGGGTAGCAGGGGCAAAGCGATATATCCTTAGTCATTAAAAACGTGTGTCCCTTTTCATCAAATCGCATAGACTGTAAAATTTCAGTGAATTTATTTCTGCTCGTTGTATACCGGAAGAATGATGGAACCCACGTACACGACATAACAGCTTCAACGGAAAGGCTTTTGCTCTATGTACGCCACGTAAATCATCTGTTGCATCTATAGCATCATGAGAGTGGCCCAGTGACAATCATTCTGTTCTTGGCACGCTCTGTTTTCTGTACACTTCTTTACGTTTTGCAGCTTGCTGTCATCAATTAGTAACGTCGATGCACTAGAGTGTATAACTTTCCTGAAAGCTCTCTTCGCATAGCCTCTAGACTCTGGTGCTACCTCTGACATCTTCTTCCGTTGCTATTTTTCAGGAATAGCTTGTGTACATGTAATAGTTCACGCTGTGCTATCATCAACTGTTTCACTATAGCACTTGCAGTGGAAGGATTTCCTTTCAGTTCTACGGTCACTGAAAGGTGGCTACACTGAGCCACAGCGCCAGAGATTGCACCAAAGAGTATTATTTCGCCGCCTCCACTGGCAGTGCTTGCTGAGAAGTCGTAGTGGAGAGTGCTTATTGAGAAGTAGTAGTAGGCAGTGCTTGTTGAGATGTAGCAGTGGTGAGTCGTTGTTGAGAGGTTCCCATGGAGAGTGCTTGTTCAGATGTTGTCATATTGTTTTGATGGGCTAGACACCAGATGTTGTTGGATTAGGGATGCTGTAATGTGCTTTTCGTCAATATATATGAAGGTAAAAAATTTCTTTTTTTTGTATTATTTCAATGTCTTGAACAATAATGCCTATTGGTTACAGGTTCAGTCAACAAAGCATCTGGCTCGTGTTCTTGTATTAGACTGTATTTCTGGTTTCTATGTGCAATTATAGTATTTCTGGGTTTCTTTTAATTACTTCAGTATAAATGATGTTTAAAATATCTGGTCTTATTGAGGAAGAACCGTGCCAGATGTGTACGTTGAATCACACTTCCACACGCAGAACGGCTACACTTGTGTTTTGTTGTTTCGTAGGTTTTATAGTTGCTGGGGACTTAATTAATTAACTGTGTTAACGGAAGTTTTCTCTCATTGTTTGTCGTTATTCTATGCAGTCATATTGCGTACTAATACTAATCAGGGCCAACCGTTTACGAGAGCTCGTAATCGGACATACAGCTACTAAAAAAAAATAAAAAGTATTTGCATTCAAATTTTTAATTAAGCCCCCACGCACGTGGCGACTGCTGCTTCGGATCGTTCCTGGGAAATTTTTTGATAGTAAAATTAGCAGACAGTAGTATTGTTGTAGTAATTTGTAGTTTAGTAATTGTAGTCTATATTGCATGTGTAGATTTGGTAATTGTCATTCTTCTAATGGTATTTTTGTAGAATTTAATTTTTGATGTCTTGTATACGCGTTTGACAATTTTGTGCAATTATGAAGATTTCAATTGTTCGTTAATCGTGTTTGAGAAAAGCATTTCGAGTGAATGGTATTGTTGGTGATAAAGTGTCATATTGTGTTTATTTTTCGTACAGTGACGAGTTTTGTATGTTTTGTAAATGATTACGCGATCGATGAGAAAGGCAAAAATGATGGATAGTCAGAATGACGAAATTGTTGACATGGCGAACTCGCCAACACAGGAGAACTGTAGGATGAATAATGAAGTGGAAAACAATTTAATAAGTCGGGAAAATAGTCCGGAACCAGTTCAAAACTTTTCACAATTAAAGAATTTTCAGAATACGAGATTAACGACAGAAGATTCTGGAATAGTATCGAACACAGATAGCTTTACAGCGATGACGAAGGAAGCTGGCTTTACGGGAAATGTTAGGAGTGAAAAGAATTTCGAACCAATTAACATGGAGCAGTTGATGGGTGCTATATTAAATGGAATGGAAACACGGTTAGACTCACAAATAGGAACAATTAAAACTGAGATAAGAACAATTAAAACTGATATGGGAACAATGGAAACACGGTTAAGATCTGAATTAAAAACAGTGGCAACACGTTTAGAAACAGAGATGGAAACAATGGAAACACGGTTAGATTCACGAATAGGGACATGTTTCAAAAACAT
This sequence comes from Schistocerca serialis cubense, assembly GCF_023864345.2. Classification (NCBI taxonomy): domain Eukaryota; kingdom Metazoa; phylum Arthropoda; class Insecta; order Orthoptera; family Acrididae; genus Schistocerca; species Schistocerca serialis. The sequence goes on from NC_064642.1 coordinate 173,023,849, forward strand.
GAAAGATGAATTAAAGAAAGAAATTAGAGAAGAAGTACAACCGATTTTGAATGCTCACAATAATAGATTAATTTCAATAGAAATCAGACAAAAGGAACAGGATAGAGAACAGGAAGAAAGAGATCGCGTGATAGTACAAAAATTTTCAGAGTTAAATTTACAACGTGCACACGATAAGAAAGAAATATTTGAAAGAATCGAGGAATCCATACCAAATGACAGATTAAATAACCTGACACAACAGTATGAACAGTTAACTACTAAATGTGTCAATACTGAAACCCGAGTCGCGACACTTACGGAAGACGTAAATAAACAGAAAGAACAATTAGGTGACTTATCGGAAAGAGTTGAGGAGATTTCAGATAAATTGACAAGTCTTAGTTTAAATGGGGACAGAGATTCGGATGATACATCTCCATTACCATTTGCAAAAAACGAAGAGTACCAGAACATAAATAAGCATGTTGAAAAACAGGGAAAATTTAATGAACGCGTTAAAAGGGAATTTGAGGCATTACAAAAGCAAGTCAAACAAATTGAAGGCGAAATCGTAGGAAAGACAACAGAAGAAATTTAGAATTACAGATAGCAGAGGGGTTTGAAGAAAGTAATTTATTTCATTTACGAGAAGCAACAAGAGAGCGCCAGGCGCGCGAACTTGACAATAATCGACATTCGGACTGGGACAGACGCGGTAGGTCTTTGTCGCCACGAGGAGAAAACTTTGACTATAAACACTTCTTGACTGTTCGGAAATTTAAGATCTTTCGCAATTCTAAGAATGACATACATCCATGTTCATGGTTAGAGCAATTTATGTACGCAGTTCCACCAAATTGGCCACTAAGTCACAAACTGGAATTTATGTGTGGATATTTAGAAAACGAACCGGCGACGCGCATGCGCGCACTTATTAGAGGTTGTAATAATCTAAATGATTTTTATCATGCATTTCTATTGGCATATTGGTCCGAAAACACGCAAGACAGAGTCAAACACAGTCTTATTATGCAGCGTAATTTTAAACAGTCTGAGTTCCGCACGCCAGCAGAATACTTTGAAGACATGATTCGAGAGAATCAGTTCCTTTCCAACCCTTATAGCCCGACTGAATTAAGTCGCATTTGTTTAACTAAGCTGCCACAATCGATAAGACAAATTGCTTTAGCCGGAAGCTGTAAATACGACATTGAGACTTTTAAGACTTTGCTACAAGAACTTAAGTATGACAATGACGACGGGACTTCTTGTAATTTTTTCAGTAACAGTAATGACAATAGATTTTCAGAGAAAAGGGATAGTGATCGGAACGGACGTTATATGGGTAATTTTGAGAATGACAGACGAAACAGACAGGACAATAGATACCAGCCTTATGACAAAAACAGACGTTCTAACAGAAATTACACAGACAATTATAATAACGGTAATTCCTACCGGAATGATCAATCATACGGAAACAGTAATCGGTATCATCAAGACAGAAATTATTCATACAATAATAGAAATTCTTACTACAGAAATAACCAGGGTAGTAGATCTAACACTAATTTCAGAAGTGACAGTCGAAATTACACAAGAAGTAGTTATGCAGACAGACAGGAAAATAGAAATTTTAATACCAGACATAACCAAGAATTAGCAACCAACAGACAGGAAGGACCTAATTGGCATCCTCCACGTGACAGAACTTCAGAGAGACAAGTGCAAATCGTAGAAATTGATCCGCGAAATGACGCGAATAATCAAAGACGTGACGCAGGCAATCGACAATGACTTGTAGCTTCGGCTTCTGGCAGCAATATAGACGGTTCAGAAAGTAATGATACTACGATTTTACACTACGTACGCCTGGAAGACATGAGAGACATTTTGCTAGATGAAAAGGAAAATAATGTACACGCATTTTTACATCCTGTTATTGAAGTATGTGTGGGTAAGAATAAATTCACTGCAGTTTTAGATTCTGGGAGCCCACTGAATGTCATTAGTGAATCAGTTTTTCGTATATGTGTAAGAACTATTACTTGTCCTGTGTTACCTGTTTCTAAAACTACAATTAGAGCAGCGATTTCTGGAAAAAGTGTGGAAGTCAAACAGCAGACCAACCAAAATTTTATTTGTCAAGGATACGAATTTTCTGCTACTTTTATTATTGTTCCATTACTTAGTACACAAATTATATTAGGTATGGAGTTTCTTAACACACATAAGGCAATTTTGAACTTTAAAGAAGGAAGTGTGAATTTGACTGTTGCCGGAATGCCGAAATGTTTGAAATTTTTCGGGTGTTTATCAAAATCTGAATCAGACACAAAATGTTTAAGGTTTCTTACTTCTGATGTTTTCGCTGAGTATTATGACGACAATGTATTCATTCATGACAACGACAATAGATACAGAGACGCGATGGATGATGTAATTAATAGCGAAGAATTAATTAATGAAAAGGTTAAGAAAGCTGAAGTGCCAGATGACGTTGCAAGAGAAGAACTGCGCCAAATTTTGACTTCACATGCTACAGTATTTAGTCATCACACAGGAACTATACAAGGCTTACAATATTTATTTAAAGTAAAAGAACACACACCATTTCGAGGAAAAACGTACGCTATTCCTTTGGCTTACAGAGACAAGGTTAAGAGTGAACTTCAATACATGTTAGATCAAGGCATTATTGAGCCAGCAGTCAGTCCTTATACCAGCCCATTACACGTCGTTCTTAAAAAGGATGGGTCAATTCGTTTGATTCTGGATTCCAGGCAGATAAATAATATCATCATTACTGAAACTGACCGTCACAAAATCTAGATGAACTTCTTCAACATTTCCATGGAATTAAAGTTTTATCCACGATTGATATGCGCGCAAGTTGTTGACAAATAGAACTCCACCCTGATTGTAGAAAATACACTGCCTTTTTAGCCTTTGGTAACTGTTACCAGTTTCGGAAATTACCGTTTGGACTTATTGTATCTTCAGCAGCATTCATTCGTAGTTCAAAAGAAATTTTACCTGTTTATCTTCGTGACAATATTACTTCATATGTTGACGATATTCTTATTGCTAAACGTTCTTGGAGTGAGCATAACAAAATTTTGGATTCATTATTACGTATTTTTGCAAGAGTTGGCATTACAGTGAACTTGGAAAAATCTGAATTTGGTCGTTCTCAGGTGAAATTTCTTGGTCATATTATTTCTACAGAAGGTATTCTTCCTGATCCAGAGAAACTAGACGTTATTCGTAATTATGCTGTTCCTACTACAAAACGTGATGTCCGTAGTTTCCTTGGTGTCTGTAATTTTCTTAGACGCTTCGTTAGATTGGACGATTTGGCCACACCTCGTTTATGTGAACTATCTGGAAAGAATTCTAATTGGTGTTGGGATGAGGAAGCTCAGTCAGAATTTGAACAACTTCGTGATGCTTTAGTTGCTGCTCCACTTCTTTCACATCCGGATTTATCTAAAGACTTTTGTTTGGCGACGGACTCATCATACAAAGGCCTAGGTGCGCATTTATTTCAAGAGATAGAAGAAAACGGCGTTGTAGTACAGAAAACTATTGCATTTGGAAGTCGTGTTCTCTCTAAATCAGAATAGAATTATTCGATTGCGGAGCTTGGGGCTTTGGCTGTTGTATGGGCTTTCACAAAATTTCGCATCTTTTTGTATGGCAGACATACTAAGGGTCACACTGATCATCGAGCTCTGGAATTTCTTATGTCAGCAAAATTAACACATGGAAGATTGTCACGATGGGCGCTGTATCTACAGGAATTTGATTTTAGTATTGTATACATACAGGGTTGTTCAAATATTATTGCTGATGCTTTATCACGTGCACCTATGGGTTGGAAACAAAGTGCTGAGGAGGACTGCAAAGAAAACAATTATTGTTTGATGTATATTCAAGGTGTTGCGTTTGAGAATTTTATTTCGTCTTCGCTCCAGGACATCGCTAAGGAGCAAAATAAGGATCCAATCTGGAAGGACATTAAGGAGAAGTGGAGGAGAAAGGAAAGCGTAGCGATTAGACAGTATTATTTACTTCGCAATGATATTCTTTTTAAACGAAAATCGGTCGACAACTCTGTTTGGTTAGTTTGTATTCCTGATGAGTGGGTTAATAAATTGATTTGGTACACACATTTCAGTTATGCACACTTTGGTCCCAGAAAATGCTTTCATAAATGACGAGAAAATTGCTACTTCAGTAATATGGAAAAACGTATTCGATCTGTTCTTGCCAAATGCAAATTATGTCAAAAGGCTAAGCCGCCAACTATTTCTCACAGAGCACCGTTGTTTCCTATCATTCCAGCGAAATTAAAGGAGATGGCTGCAGTCGATTTGTTCGGTCCAGTGGTTCGTTCTACTAATGGTTTTGCGTACATGTTGGGAGCAGTAGAATTGACATCAAAATATGTGTGTTTTACACCTTTACGCAAAGCAACAGCTCGTTCAGTATCTAACGCTTTCATCAAACATTTTCTTAAAGAAGTGGGTGATGTTGATAAGGTTATATCAGATAATGGATCACAGTTTCGCTCTAAAATTTGGCTTCGTACTCTACGGCGTCGTAAGATTAAACCAATTTTCATTTCACTTTTTCACCCTCAATCTAACGCTTCAGAGAGATGGATGAAGGAAATCAATAAATTGTGTCGTCTTTATTGTCATCAGAATCACAGAACTTGGGATCAGTATCTTCATATTTTTCAAAACATTCTGAATGAACTCCCTAATGATTCAACTTCTTTACCGCCTATATTGATGTTAAAAAACAAAGCACCGACAAATCGCATTTCTGAAATCGTTCCTTTTCCGCCTTCACGGAAACTGCGGCATTCTGGAGTTGTCAATCTGGCTCTGCAAAATATTGCATCTGCGGCTGCTAGAAGAGAGAAATCAGCTAAACGTCCTGGTCGTTTAAAAATCTTGTCAGTTGGTCAAAAGGTGTTAATTAAGTCTCACCGTTTGTCTCACAAAGGAAAAGGCTTGTGCCGCAAATTTTTTCTGCTTTATAACGGTCCATATAGAGTTCGCAAAATTATTCATGATAACACTGTCGAAGTAGAAACTCTTAAATCTCGGCGCTCTAAGGGAGTACATCATATATGGAACGTTAAAATTTTTGTGGAATGACATACTTTTGAGAGACTAACAGTTACACGTAAACACGCAGAGAATACAAGGATACCGCGCCGTGTTCCGGCGGCGGAACATACTCAAAGCAACAGTCAAGTCTGCGCGGCGCATAAGGCAGTCGTTGACCGCAAACAATCACTTCCTACGTCACGCGCCTACAGCCGATCGAGCGCTCAGTGCGAATGCACTGACAGCCGTAAACAAATACACAGTCTAATTTCTCTGATTCAATTCAGTATAGCGACTTGATAAATTATGTTATTAACGTTCAGTATTTTTCAGGATACGGTTGTATAAAATATTTAAGAACTTCAGGTAAATTCTGTGTGTGTCCGACGTTAAGAGGACTTGCTAATGAGAAAATTTCAGGAAGAATGTAATTTCGAAGAAAAAAGTAATAAACCAAAAAGGTAACTGTTAATTGAGTTTATTTTTCAGGTAAAATTTTTCCACTTAGGTACGAACTTTAGACGTAATTTGCTGCTCGCGATTACGTGATTCACACTTTTTGCTAAATTTTATGTTCTATGAATTTACTTGTGAAGCGACGTGCTTGCGTATATTTGCTGATTTTTACAATGTTTGATTAATTAACAGGGTTGTTACTTATGTATATTATGCATCGCTTGGCTGCTATGCTTTTTCACAGATGTCATATTTTTCTATTATGTGCCTGCTGTGCTTATTTATTTAAATTATAATTGTCACCTGATTAATTGTGCTGATGTGGTTATGTATGTAGGTTACACTTTGTGGTTTATCTGCTTGCGCCTTCATGTTTACTTATTAAGATTACATATGAACATTTATTTGCTTACGCTGACATGATGCTAATGACCTGTTTATTATGTAAGATATATATTTGCTGCTTTGCGTATGTATTGCATATTTACACATTTCTGTTTTGTTGTCATAACTACTCTTTAATTTGGTATATAGAAATGTTGATATACTGTGTACGAACATGGAGCATAGGTCACACTATGGTATTAATTATAGATTGTTCGCTTGGCAGAGCCTCGTTGTAGGGATTGTGCTTGACATTCTGTTCTCTACTGGTATATTTACTCGCTATTGCATGTTTTGCTTACGCTCAGTGCCTTATATTTTAAGATAAGAAAATGAACTGCTATAATTCGACGAACGACATTGGTACAAGAAACTTCATTGAAGTTACATGAGCTGGAGGTTTTATGGAAGCTGTATAAATTTATGCTAATAGAAAGGAAGCTAACGACATGAAATACCAACACTAGGTTTAGACCATTGACAGTTATTACACTGCATTCTTCGTGAGCAATTGAAATAGCAAGTGACACTTGACACAAGAAATACTCCACATGTTTGCTACTGTTTTGTCGTGATTCTTGAAGTGGTGTACACACTGTGAAATATTATGATTTATTCACTCAAAGTCTTATGTGATCCTTCATACTACGTACTCGCACCTTCTTACTGAAAGTTATTCAAACTGAAGGCTGTTAGAGGTCATGTATGCATTTCTTTTATTTTATGATAGACAAGGTAACCAAAATGTATTTTATAATTCATAATGAGTAGAAGATTTGGCTCAGGTGGACTACACAGAGGTTGTGTGTGAACATTGGGTCTTCGGATTGTATGGGATGATGAATTGAAGTTTGCACTAGAATTTTATCTGTACTTGTTCGAGGAGACTGACTAGAGGAAAGAGATGTTATGGAAGTGAAATGATATTGGCGATAAGGTTTATATGTATCGACGTATTGAAGAGGTATTATTGAGGTATTGAGATTGTGTGAAGTTTATGATTATTGGAGTTTTGGTGGACAAGAGGTGAGGTAAATGATATTGATGATAAGGTTTATATGTATCGACGTAAGAGGTATTATTGAAGTATTAAGATTATGTGATGCTGATGATTATTGGAGTTTTGGTGGATAAGAGGTAAAGTAAGTGAGGAGAATAATTTTTTTGTTGGTCTATATGGAACAAGGACGATGAAGATGGCAGACTAGAACACTCAAGTGGAAAGAAGATTGTCTACACACACACTTTGTTAAATCACTAAGCAGTATATATATATATATATATATATATATATATATATATATATATATATATATATATATATATATTGGAGAGAGGAAGCATTTGCATATCTTGGTACACTGACAGTTGTTCAGCAACCGCACATTTTGATTTGGCTTTGCAAACATTGGTCTTGACATGATGACTACGACATTGACTAACTATTATTGACTTATACAATGCTGCCACTACTACGTGATACATAAGTTGAACATAAAATTTCGGACAGAATTGCATTTACACAGTTAAGACTATTCAATTACACAGTAGTACTTAATGTGGATGAAAGATGAGTGAGTGTGTTTTGTGTGTTTTCCTTTCCTAATCCCAAATAATTGGTACCGACCTATCTCCTAGATATTATATTACTTGTTTGTTGTGGCTTGCACTGACACCCATAAATATTATAGGTTTACTGACATTTGTGTATTTGCAATATTTAATATGACAATTATCTGATATCATTCGTGTGTTTATTGTAATTTGTATGTTCAGTGTAAGAGCATTGATAATAATTTTGTAAAAGCAAGTGTGTGTGCATTCAAACTGTTGTTCGTGCCGGCACTTGTCAACATAATGGGTGCCACTTGGAAATGTTTAATTTGTGCTGATAAACTCTGATGAACAGTCTGATTAGTGATTGTGAATATTATGAACTGTTACCTGCACTTGCTTAACATTACTGGGTGCCACTGATGGAATTGCTTCTACTGAAATAATGTCACTTGTTGGTGTCTGCACCTGTTCAGCATTACTGGGTGCCACTGATGGACTGCTTCTACTGAAATGATGTCACTTGTTGGTGTCTGCACCTGTTCAACATTTCTGGGTGCCACTGATGGACTGCTTCTGCTCAAATTATGTCACTTGTTGGTGTCTGCACCTGCTCAACATTACTGGGTGCCACTAATGGACTGCTTCTACTGACAAAATGTCACTTGTTGGTGTTTGCACCTGTTCAACATTACTGGGTGCCACTGTTAGAACTGTTTCTGCTGAAATGATGTTACTTCTTGCTGTCTGCACCTGTTTAACATTGCTGGGTGCCACTGATGGAACTGTTTCTACTGAAATAATGTCACTCGTTGGTGTCTGCACCTGTTGACCATTGCTGGGTGCTACTGCTGGAACTGTCAACTACTTGTTTATTGAACTATGGAAATCATTTTATGTGAATATTTGTATAAACTGATTTTTTGTGTGTTTACTGTTTATGAGATGTTATGAGACTCTTACCTGAACCTATTCGTCATGGCTGACGCTATTGATTGAATTGTTTAACTACATGATACTTGTGTAAACTATTATGTAAAACCATATGTATGCAAGCATTTGTATTCCTTACTGTATTTTATATATTAGGTTTTTGAAGGGTCAGTGCAAAGCCTAAATTTATTTAGTGAAGTGATATTTACTTATTAATATTATCTTTTATTTTTGTCTGTATTTTTTTGAACGAATTTGGTGGTATTTTCACCACCAATGCTGGCAAAAATACCATCAAATTCTGGCCCGTGGAGGAGGGGCATATGAAAGGTGGCTACACTGAGCCACAGCGCCAGAGATTGCACCAAAGAGTATTATTTCGCCGCCTCCACTGGCAGTGCTTGCTGAGAAGTCGTAGTGGAGAGTGCTTATTGAGAAGTAGCAGTAGGCAGTGCTTGTTGAGATGTAGCAGTGGTGGGTCGTTGTTGAGAGGTTCCCATGGAGAGTGCTTGTTCAGATGTTGTCATATTGTTTTGATGGGCTAGACACCAGATGTTGTTGGATTAGGGATGCTGTAATGTGCTTTTCGTCAATATATATGAAGGTAAAAATATTCCTTTTTTTTGTATTATTTCAATGTCTTGAACAATAATGCCTATTGGTTACAGGTTCAGTCAACAAAGCATCTGGCTCGTGTTCTTGTATTAGACTGTATTTCTGGTTTCTATGTGCAATTATAGTATTTCTGTTTTTTTTAATTACTTCAGTATAAATGATGTTTAAAATATCTGGTCTTATTGAGGAAGAACCGTGCCAGATGTGTACGTTGAATCACACTTCCACACGCAGAACAGCTACACTTGTGTTTTGTTGTTTCGTAGGTTTTATAGTTGCTGGGGACTTAATTAATTAATTGTGTTAACGGAAGTTTTCTCTCATTGTTTGTTGTTATTCTATGCAGTCAGATTGCGTACTAATACTAATCAGGGCCAACTGTTTACGAGACCTCGTAATCAGACATACAGCTACTAAAAAAAATAAAAAGTATTTGCATTCATATTTTTTTAATTAATCCCCCATGCAACACCTGCAATGCTATTAGCTGGTGGCAAGGGCACGCTGTTGTTTAATATACGTAAAAATGTATAATACAATAATCCAGTTACAACGTAGACAATGAACTTAAAAATATTATAGAGCTAAATGACTACATGAACTGCTATTAGTCGGGAATTTGCTATAGGCTAAAATACACCAGAGTTCAGACACAGACGACGGTAAAAAGGGTGCATGCACACACCCAGATAATGTCAGGGTGCAGCACCACCATGGGGTCGCAAGGGTTGGACAGCATAAATAAACGGGGTGAGCGGGTGACTGGAAGATCGGCCCCAACGTACGTGAGTTCTATGAAACAACTGGCTACATGATACAATAATGGAGAAATAGGTGCCACATTGATCACCACTCAGCTACCGGGAGTGGACTATTAAAAGTCGTAAAATTGGAAACTTTAGAACAGGTCGTTTACAAGAAATAAGTCTAGACAGGCAGAGCACCCATCAATATGGCGGACGCGATCCTGCTACTGTTAAAGAAACAGTTAATGGATGCTCCAATTTTGCTCCTAAAATAAAAAAAAAGTAGGCAGACCTCATCATACAGTAATACACGAAACCAGTCTGTTGAATGATGAATCCAAAATGGATAAACTACTTTTTTTGGGTTGCGTTCTGGGGAATGTCATCGAAAGAAGTGAGCAGTCCGGAACCACCGAGGCGCAGTTGCATAGTGGGAAACGGACGCCGTGGTGGTTGGAGAGAAAGCTGGAGAGACTGTTGGGGCCTGCGGCGAGCATATTTCAGCGCCGGCGGCGGCTTGCAGCTGCTTTTATAACGCGGGGTTCTTTATCTGGCAGCGGGAATATGCGGGCGACGCCGGTGGAAGGCCGATACCGCGCCACGTGCGCTACACGTGGGCGTGGCGCGCCGCGGCGCCGGCGGTTTCACCGGCGCTGCCTGAGTAACGGCCGGCCGTAATGGCGCGGTAATACGATGAGCAACGTTCGGACCGCGCCTCTATAAATAGCTCACGCCCCACCACATATTTACGTGCGGTTGTAAAATATGAATTTCACGGGATTTGCATTCTGGCGAGGGCGCTGCGGGAGCGCTGCGAGTCCGATAAAGAAAATAGGCAGCGAGCCGGACGGCTAGCCGCGCTTCTCTTATTTTCCTGACAGCACCGGCTCGCACAACGTCCGAACCGCACACGCAGATTTTGCTATCCCAGCGGTGGCGTTTGTCTGACCCTGCAAGAGAACGCAGCGGAAATCGTAGCACTCTATGCAGTATCTTTCTTTTTACTTTTTTCTTTTGTTGACAAGTGCTCACCATGTCCTAGCACAGTTGTGGATTTAATACAATGAAATTTACCGTTATTGTGTTGGCACTCGTTATGAAAGAACATGAGTCAACTGTGAACGTAGCATGCTGTCCTGTAAACTAGGGCTACTTGAGCCCAATTTTTTTTCCTATTTACTTCAACATATTAGGCATAAATAATAAGTTTTTCTCAAAATTGTTAAGTTTTTCAAAAACTATAGAATATTTGTGTGGCAAGAACTCTCATACCCATGGTTTCTTTTCTTTCAGACATGTCGAAAAGTACAGATACATGAGTGCTCCGTCTTCAGGCCACAAGTAGCCCATCGGGACCATCCGACCGCCGCGTCATCCTCAGATGAGGATGCGGATAGAAGGGGCGCGTGGTCAGCACCCCGCTCTCCCGGTCGTTAAGATGGTTTTCTTTGACTGGAAAGTACAGATACAGCACATATATATTTCTCTGACGACAAATAACGATACCTTCAGTATGAACGCACACTACATACGAACTCTTGCTGGAATCTGGTGAATCTGCCAGCAATGAAGCAATGAGGATAATGGGCAGCGAAGGCTACATACGTAATATGCGACAAGTAAAGTATTTGGGCTGGACGGAAAACGTTCTCGGATAGTCAAAGTTATTAAGGGTAACGCTCGTGTAAAGTGGGTAATCCGTTTTCAAATCCCGCCCCGAAAGAAATTTTCACTTGTCATATACTTCAATGCCAGATTCTGGTTCAGGTCTGAATTTCTCATACATCTTATTACTCACTTATTTTTCACTTACTAATTTCCTGTGAAGTTAACATAATGTTATGTATAAGTTACAATTATGCTCGGGTAACTTGAGCCCTGTGTTTTCTCCCACAACTCAGTAACCATTTCAACTGTTTCGAATAGGTAGAACTGAAATTTCATATTAGAAGAACGTCTTACTTTTTAAAAATAGAAGAAAAGGTAGCCTGCTTTAAAAATAATTATTAAGAAGTATAAAAAGCATAGTTAAGATTGTTTTTATGTCGAAACACTAGGATAGACTATCATACCTAACAAATATTGTCACAGAAACAATGAAAAAATTTTCGGAAACTGGGAATAATTTTAAGTATTATACGTTGTGTATTGTGCTTAAAACTGACGGTAAAAAGACCTCTCTTCACAAGTTTTACAAATTTTGTTTTTCCAAAACTGTCTTCCCTCGTGTAGGAGAAAATATATTTCAGTGTTCCCTTTTTCTGGCTACTTTGTTATAATTATTAGAATTCTCTTTCATAAACATTATTTTATAAACAGCAATGTTACTTTCACAAATGCATGTATTTCATGGACTACTTGAACCAACATTGATATCGCGCTTGAAGGCTATGAATGCGGACCATAGTAACTTGAGCACAAATTCTGTGAAAAAAACATCGGGCTGAAGTTGTCCACTATTGCAGATTACGTTGACAAATTTTTACGAGTAAATCAACCTGTTTATATGGTTTGCTTCATAGAAAACATTAAACCGACTATGGACAAAGCTGTAAAAGGCACCAGATTTAGAAGAAAAATATTTATTAATAATCTGTATCCTTGGAAACTACACTAGTACACACGAAAATCTGACAAGTAAACAAAACAACAATATTTCACTGTGACAGAACAGCACCTCTTCCGGCCAATATGAGAACTTACAAGTCTGTATACACTGAAGACACTGCTGCTATATATCGTAAAATCATACTACTAGAACTCTCATGAGTAACTGTTGCCTCTGACAACCAACCGAAACATTTTTTTTTTTTTTTAGTTTCCTTCACACTGTTCCAAAAGTAGTCTTGCTGCAAATGTCTCGCTAAAACAGATAAACTAAAATACTGAGTCATCATAAAAATACAGGTCTATTCAAAATTAAAGGGGTTAGTTCAAAATTTCAGTCAAGTGCAGTAGTGAATTGGAAGCCGGCGCATAAGCGGTGATGACAAGTGAAAAGTTCCTGGGCGAATCCCGTACAGAAATCATTGTACATGCAAGATGCTAAAAACTGTCGTGATTTTATGACAATGCGGAAAATACTCCGTCAGCTATGCAGTCAAGCGCTTCTTAACGCCATTACCATTCGCAGATGGCATGGGCAGTTACAAGGAACATAGTTTTTGTGTAAAGGAAAGTACTGACCGACAAAGTACATCGGCATAAAAGGTTGAAATAATTCGCCTTTCTTTTCTACACAGTCCACTGATATTGACGTACAAAGCCGTTGTGGAGCTACAGAGCTGCAAACTCCATCAAAGCGGGTTCTCAAAACGATACTGAAAATGAAACCGTATGTACGTATTTCGAATTTTACTGGAACAGGAAACTACGTCAGACGTACGAACTATGCTGCACCAATGTTAGAGGCCATGCGGGACGAAAGCACTGCAAAATGAACCAATCCTTCACTTAAGTGTGAAGGTTAACCGGCTCAACATTCCAATACGGGGTATAGAAAATTCCTCGTTTGTAACTGAACATGACCGTGCTGTGGCAGTTGAAAAATTGTGAGGGCCATTTTTGTTCATTGAGCTAAGTTGCTGGTTTATATGGATATGAAACGCAACTACTCTCTTTTTTTAATTCTGATACGATCTGTTATAGAATTAACTAATTTTCAAGCAACTGTAGGCTCATCGTCAAATGGGGATGTTCCAGGAACATTATCTAGACCATGTACAGGTAGAAGCTATGACAGTGGCTCCAAAACTACTTAACGGCACACGATAAATTGTATGAGAATCAAAAATAGCAGCTGGTTGCTTATTATACCCACTTAAATCGCCAATTTAAATCACAGTTGCAATTGGTCATCCACAACTTGGATAGTAAATTAGCTATGTGTTTCAACAAAAATTCATCTCAACATGTTTGAGTAGTGGATGATGCTACATCTTGACACAGAGATGGAATACCCCAGATAGAGGTATGGAGGTCTGCACAATTTTAAATCAGTATCCTCGAAACCTTTGTATCGGTTGTAACGTGCATGGCAACGCAATGTTCTGCACTTGGTCACCTAGATCTAGGGATGGGAAAAACCGACAACTTAAAACAGTTCTGAATAACCGGTATTTGTCGTGTCTGTTTGGTCTCGTTTATAACAGAAGTTAATCTTATATTTTTTTACTAATAACTGGATTAAAAATTCAATTAGCCTAGCAACAGTGCTAAGGTTTTCGGATATTAAATAAATCTTTTTTAAAATCGAGTAATCTGTTTTCGTAAGGTGGTTCAAATGGCTGTGAGCACGATGGGACTTCACTTCTGAGGTCATCAGTCCTCTAGAACTTAGAACTACTTAAACCAAACTAACCTAAGGAAATCACACACATCCATGCCCGAGGCAGGATTCGAACCTGCGACCGTAGCGGTCACGGGGTTCCAGACTGTAGCGCCTAGAACCGCTCGTCCACCCCGGCCGGCTTTCGTAAGATATCCACTGCTTTGAAATATTAGGTTTATTACGGAAAAAATGTGAAAAGCTGTCAGCGAAAAACTAACGATGCCGACAGAAACGTGCAACAAGCACGTGGCTTAAGAATTGGTACATCTTTGCTGAGATACTACCACGCGGCGTTTCCTACTGGATGGTATGCATGTACGTGCACCGTACTAGACTTGTCCCACCTGGTCTATACGTAGTTTCACCCAGTCTTCGTTGACCGTTAGTTGTGTTGCAGAACGGCACCATACCTTGTCTGCAAGTATTTTTACGAATTGCGGCATCAGTGATGTACAATGCGCTATTTGTTTTAAAATGTTAAGGCCGGGAGGAGCCGCAACAAACTTCCGACATCATATAAGAAGAAAACTTAAAATTCAACAATTAATTCATAGTTTACAGCGAAAAAAAAACAGTAACTGAACTGTTGACTGTGCACGTAGTATACTTTTATCTGCTTGTAGCCGTTGCAAAGGGACAAATTAACACGAAAAATAGAGCTCTCCAACCTCAATTTTCACCCTTCATCGCTGATTACTTGTAATGGCCAAAGAGTGGCAAGGTCGTGGACTACAATACGATTTATGAGCGGAGTTTCAAAAAATTAGAATCAATAGAATTCAATCACTTACCAGTTTTGGAGAAAAGCAGCAAATGGTGAACGGACTAAGTTATCTTTTATTTGCCTATTTAATTTAATACACTCCTGGAAATTGAAATAAGAACACCGTGAATTCATTGTCCCAGGAAGGGGAAACTTTATTGACACATTCCTGGGGTCAGATACATCACATGATCACACTGACAGAACCACAGGCACATAGACACAGGCAACAGAGCATGCACAATGTCGGCACTAGTACAGTGTATATCCACCTTTCGCAGCAATGCAGGCTGCTATTCTCCCATGGAGACGATCGTAGAGATGCTGGATGTAGTCCTGTGGAACGGCTTGCCATGCCATTTCCACCTGGCGCCTCAGTTGGACCAGCGTTCGTGCTGGACGTGCAGACCGCGTGAGACGACGCTTCATCCAGTCCCAAACATGCTCAATGGGGGACAGATCCGGAGATCTTGCTGGCCAGGGTAGTTGACTTACACCTTCTAGAGCACGTTGGGTGGCACGGGATACATGCGGACGCGCATTGTCCTGTTGGAACAGCAAGTTCCCTTGCCGGTCTAGGAATGGTAGAACGATGGGTTCGATGACGGTTTGGATGTACCGTGCACTATTCAGTGTCCCCTCGACGATCACCAGTGGTGTACGGCCAGTGTAGGAGATCGCTCCCCACACCATGATGCCGGGTGTTGGCCCTGTGTGCCTCGGTCGTATGCAGTCCTGATTGTGGCGCTCACCTGCACGGCGCCAAACACGCATACGACCATCATTGGCACCAAGGCAGAAGCGACTCTCATCGCTGAAGACGACACGTCTCCATTCGTCCCTCCATTCACGCCTGTCGCGACACCACTGGAGGCGGGCTGCACGATGTTGGGGCGTGAGCGGAAGACGGCCTAACGGTGTGCGGGACCGTAGCCCAGCTTCATGGAGACGGTTGCGAATGGTCCTCGCCGATACCCCAGGAGCAACAGTGTCCCTAATTTGCTGGGAAGTGGCGGTGCGGTCCCCTACGGCACTGCGTAGGATCCTACGGTCTTGGCGTGCATCCGTGCGTCGCTGCGGTCCGGTCCCAGGTCGACGGGCACGTGCACCTTCCGCCGACCACTGGCGACAACATCGATGTACTGTGGAGACCTCACGCCCCACGTGTTGAGCAATTCGGCGGTACGTCCACCCGGCCTCCCGCATGCCCACTATACGCCCTCGCTCAAAGTCCGTCAACTGCACATACGGTTCACGTCCACGCTGTCGCGGCATGCTACCAGTGTTAAAGACCGCGATGGAGCTCCGTATGCCACGGCAAACTGGCTGACACTGACGGCGGCGGTGTACAAATGCTGCGCAGCTAGCGCCATTCGACGGCCAACACCGCGGTTCCTGGTGTGTCCGCTGTGCCGTGCGTGTGATCACTGCTTGTACAGCCCTCTCGCAGTGTCCGGAGCAAGTATGGTGGGTCTGACACACCGGTGTCAATGTGTTCTTTTTTCCATTTCCAGGAGTGTATTTTGATTCGATGTATCTTGAAAGTGGGGGAGTCAGAATTTGACAATCTTGTTCGATTGCTACATGTATTACAGGAAATAATAGAATTAAAAAAGGCCAAAAATCGGTTATTTCAGAGAGCGATTATTTTGAGTGGTGTTAACACTCATGCTAAACTGGCGTTGAAGAAAACGATATAAGCGGAAACAAGTTGTTCCAGTGGCAACCGCCATCCCTACTTAGATCCCCGGAACTGAAAACGATGGATTTCTTTATATGGAGTTATGTTAAAGACCTTGTGTATACTACTCCATTGCCTAAAACAATTGAAGAACTCAGAGCATGTATTTCTAAAGCTTTCGTGTCGATGAGTCCACACATTCTTCGGACTATACGTCATGAAGTGGATTATCGCTTAGAAGTGGTCCGTGTGACCAAGGGCAGCCACATAGAACACCTATAAAGTATGTACATAAACGTTAAAGTTTCTTTTACATTGTCTGTAATTCTTAATGATGTTTCGCTACTTTTTAAATAGTTGCAGACATTTTTAATCGCTATACTCTTTTTAACACTCCTGTGCTTTGTTTAGCACGGTTCATCGACAACAAAAATTCACCGAACGTTTTTGAAGCGTTGTCAGAAGCAAGTGCTTAATTTTTTTTTAAACTGATGATTAATTTTAACGTGATCATACATTTACTGACGATTATCCACTTGAAGGCTGTCACAAAACTGTTGCCACAGATGAAAATATCTAGAAAATGCACAACATACCACATACCACAGTGTGATCAACTATTAACGGTGCACAAGCCAACTGGCTCACTGCAGTACAATTTTACTGGCGCCAACTTATATTTCGCGGAAAGACCACAAAGATAAGATAAGAGAGATTAGGGCTCGTACAGAGGCATATAGGCAGTCAATTTCCCCTCGTTCTGTTTGGAAGTGGAACAGGGAGGGAAGATGCTAGTTGTGGTACGAGGTACCCTCCGCCACGCACCGTATGGTGGATTGCGGAGTATGTATGTAGATGTAGATGTACAAGGCGCTACTGAGCTATGAGAACAATGAAATATTGTACATGCAGAATAACAGGAATATCTTCTTTTACTTACAGTCTATGGTCCTGAAGCAAAGTCCAGTCTAAGGTTTTCTGTTGTTGTTGTTGTCTTCAGTCCAGGGACTGGTTTGAAGCAGTCCTCCATGCTACTCTATCCCTTGCAAGCTTCTTCATCTCCAAGTACCTACTGCAACCTACACCCTTCTGAATCTGCTTAGTGTATTCATCTCTTGGCCTGCTTCTACGATTTTTACACTCCACGCTGCCCTCCAATACTAAATTGGTGATCCCTTCATGCCTCAGAACATGTTCTACCAGCCGATCCCTTCTTCTAGTCAAGTTGTGCCACAAATTTCTCTTCTCCCCAATTGTGTTCAATACCTCCTCAATAGTTATGTGATCTACCCATCTGAACTTCAGCATTCTTCTGTAGCACCACATTTCGAAAGCTTCTATGCTCCTCTTGTCCAAACTATTTATCGTCCGTGTTTGGCTTCAATACATGGCTACAGTCCATACAAATACTTTCAGAAACGACTTCCTGACACTTAAATCTATACTCGATGTTAACATGAGAGGCACCCACTTGCCTTTCTCATACTGTGGCATCAAGCAGTCAGGCCTGCAAGATGAGTGGTTTGCCAAGCGAGTGGAATCTTCCTTAATTTATCGAGCAACATGAATTCTCGAATCTTACTATTTAGTTACAAATTATCCTCCTGTATGAATAATACGCAACGGAAACACGCATCTGACTATCAGTGATTTATAGAACTCTGACTACACTACGCACTGGCAATACCACATTTACCTTTTGTCTTTGATTTAACGGCTTTTATATAAATTCGGGACATTACGATAACATACAATTTAATGAAAAAGGCCACCAATCTCTTTCTTTTCACTATTTGATTTATTCCTAAACACACAAATTCTACAACCTACAACAAAATCACATGAGAAACTCCGCCCAGTGGGCATGGCTTTACGTTAGTGAATCTCTATACTATGGTCTCGTAATCTATTTACCGCAACAGTGCACTCCCTGGATCGGATGGTGGATCTTTTATTATACCTCACACTTCGCCTCTCACAATAATCCTCACGAAACTTTCCTCCAGATCGAGCGATACAGAAGGAACAGGCATACTCACAAATCTTTCGAAACTACCTTGCTACTCCCATGCAAAACACACATACCCAAATTACAAGACATACACAACACAACAATATGAAATATTACACAAAGAACGGTTACAACTTCATCACTTTCCGCTTTCCCACTTCAATCAATATTTATCCCAGTTTCACACGACACTGCCCCACTTTGTAATTCTACTTTCCTACTGTGAACTCTGGAGATAAACGCACGTCTTCCTGTGCAATGCAAGCCAAGTGGCGTTGCTGGAAAAACGGCCGACTCACCTTGATTCTCTCTCAGAGTTTAAATTCAGCGTCACACGGAATGATATTTCTTAAATTCTTCAACTTATGATACACACGCTATTTCTTAAATATTTCAGCTTATTGTACACACGCTATTAATTCTATTTCAGCTTATTGTACACACGCTATTAATTCTTAAATATTTCAGCTTAAGCTCACGGAAGTATCTCAACTTATAACTACACGTGGGCTCTTTGTGACCGTTGGTTTACTACAGTCCCCTTAAAATTACCTGCCTCACTTTGTAATTTTCCCCACAAAAAGGTCCTGTGAAAGAGAAATTATTAATTCTAACTACTCTTAAATATTCCACATCCATACCATGCCTCCACTCTTTCATTACGGAGCACAACAAAAAAACAGGTCTTTACAGCAGAAGGTTCAGCGGCAGAGTGCTGAATCATGGCCGTATTCTGATTCTCTCGCACCTCTCTCGAAGTGGGAGAAGCACCTTGCTACCTTATTGGTCAGCCACA
This sequence comes from Schistocerca serialis cubense, assembly GCF_023864345.2. Taxonomy (NCBI): domain Eukaryota; kingdom Metazoa; phylum Arthropoda; class Insecta; order Orthoptera; family Acrididae; genus Schistocerca; species Schistocerca serialis. Next base: position 173,043,223 of record NC_064642.1, read on the forward strand.
TTTCAGACGCTCAAAGCTCTGGTAACTTCCATCTCTTTGGTCTCACCAAAGGTAGCCAAAGGATCGACTCAAAGATGATCATATATTCCGATTCACTATCTGTGGTTAGCAGACGACCATACATTCATTCCTTTCACAGATCTCACCAAACTGGATGTAGGGATTTATTTTGAGGGAGTTCACATGTGATCAATTAAATAAATTGTCATTCTTTCCCACACTGGTATCCGGCTTCGCTGTATTAATTGAAATTGAGTTACTTTTACACAAAAAATGTGTTGTTCTGACAAGAATTTCGTACCTATTTTCAGTGTTGGGCGGTACTGTACCCTTTCACCACCGGCTACCCATGCAGAAAAAAATGGCACGGTACTATCCTTGCAATGCGAGGGTAGTTCCGAACATTTTTTTTTTTTTTAAGAAAATTGTATTAAAACAAACGTAGCAATTCATCAAAATAACCAGGAGGATACCTTAGCCCCTGGTGACCTCAAATTGACGACCAAATGTTGTTACTTTACCAAATTGGCAGTTGTTGCATTATTGTACTCTCCACAATCCGGAGTAGCGTACACATACAAATTTACAACAATATACATGACAAATAAAACATCACATAGAAATGAAAAAATAATCTTGAGATAAAATTTTGCTTTAGTTACTGAGATCTTCGTTATTTTTATGAGTAATCCAAATTTCAATAATTCTAAAACAAATAAAAAATACTTTCTCTGTTGTCACACATATAGACGACAAGAACTTGCATTTCGACTAGCCTTCGTTACACTTTAATGTGAAATGTCACCACTGTGATAATAAAAATAAGTGGCTTCAGTCAAAACACCAACAAGATTATTACTATGGACGACATCAAAATACATCAGTTAATTCCGATATTTGTTGTGCAATGCAAACTCTTGTCCCCTGTGACAATCTTACTGATCAATGCTACATGAACCGCTACGTTAGTATTACGCCACTGGCTTATAATTAGAGCATCATTGTACGAAATATTCTAATAAACATGCTACGTGAACTTGATAACCCAGAACAGACAAAAAACAAACACTAACTATTCTAAACACAAATGTTGATGAAATACAATTACACTTGCTGTCCCTTCAGGAATGAAACACATAAAAAAAACATTTACACAATTACAAATACATTATTCCCTATCTTGCGAGTCACACGGAAACCTTTCATTCTGTGATTTTCTTGGGGTCAAAAAGTTGCTGATAGTTTTCCTAGAACCACTGTCTCGGTGTCAAAGCTCTCCCATGGTTACCCGGACGAAAGTCTTTGAGTCACTCAAATCGGCATTTTGAACACGCACTGAACAGTAAACTGTATCTCACATTAAACACAAATGTCATCGTCACTGTCAGAGTACCATCCACACGAATCTGTTCGTCCAAAAAAATGGCCCTACAACTACTATTACCCACGGTTCTGTCCTTTCAGTTCATGGTGTAATTAAAAGTCGTAAGTTTCAACAAACAGCACTTATTCCCGCACCAGTTCAAGAAATGTCTCCTACTACAGACGCAAATGTCAATGTCCCACTCTAGTTTCTTGCCTTCATACAATAATTGTTCACCAAACGACAACTGTCCTCTAAGTATACCAAGTGTCCCACATGCAATTCGCAAAGCACACTTAACAAGTCACTGCCAAAAGTTTATGGATCCCACCATTCAGTGGTCAAGACAAAACAAAACGATCGTCCTGTCTGCTAAAGACAAAATCTTTTCCACCACTCACAACGTGGAAACACCAGTCCTTCACTTTCCACATTATGGAAAGTCGCAGTCATCTTGTTTCACGGCTCCACAGTCCAGTACTAGTTATTAGCTGCTGGTAAAAAAAAAAAATGCTCGCCGGGCTCTGCCGCGCCTCGTCCATTCTGCAGTAGCGCCGCTGCGCGCGCCGTTGAGCAGAAGAAACCACCCGCTGTTGCCTCCGCGGGATACCTTCCCCAGTCGTAAGGGTGGCGGAACTTATGAATGGCCAGTGGTACGTGCGTGTCGCCCCAGGCCGTTGACCTGCTGTAGCGGGCGCGTGGAGTGTACCCCGTCCGACAGTGGAGTGGGGAGTGCCGCGGCTCTGTCGCCTGTCGCCATGGCATCGTCAGCTCGGCCCGCTAGCGGTATGGGCGTTACGACACCCAATCAGTCAGACCGTTCCGCGCATCTCGCAACATTACAGACAAAAGGAAATTCTTACATTAAAATTATACACCCTAGTTTTCTACACATACAACATCAACATTTATCTCTTTTCTATAGACAGCCCATACTCGTGCTATTCATTGTACCTGTCGTCCCTCATACAAAACATGAAAGTGTAAAAAAAAAAACAAAAGGAATAATAAACAATCTATACAGCTCATAATTACAATATCAAATAGTAGGCTACTCTAACATCCTATCACAGTGAAAGTATTAGAAACTTTATCCTAAAACTACAATATACAATGTACTTTTGTGCTTGTGACACACTGAAATTAATACCCCTTGAAAGTGTTCTATCAAAAAAATAAGAATAATCTACATAACTCACAATTACCTACCACATGTTATTAAATATTAAACTACTTTCACATCCTAACACAACAAACATTTTTTAGAAACTGATGACTCTAAATCTACAACATACAATGCACCTTTGTGCTTGTGACAGATTGAAATTAATACCACTTGAAAGTGTTCTAACAAAAAAATAAGAAATAATCTATACAGCTCACAATTACCTAACACAGGTTATTAAATATTAAACTACTTTAACATCCTAAGACAATAAACATTTTAGAAACTGGTGACTCTAAATCTACAACATACAATGCACCTTTGTGTTTGTGACAGACTGAAATTAGTATCTCTTTATACATTTTACATTTTATTATATATAACAACATTTCTAGGACATGTATGAACCATCCACATGATGTCAAATCCTGACCTGCCATCGAGGTTCATCCAAATCAAACAATACACAATAATGTTTTAGTTACAGATCGGTAGGATCCCCTTTACAGGAGTGGGCGCATTGATCACACTACTCTACGACTCTCACTCACCAGACATCACATTTTCCTTCTCATTCAATCCATTAATACACTAACAGAATAGGTCTAGAAGTCAGTTAACCTTAACACCACCACACTCACGACAACATACCATACCTTTGCTCCCTTATACTGATAACACCACCACACTCACGACAACATACCATACCTTTGCTCCCTTATACTCAACCACATAACACATGAAGCTGTTCCGGAGATAGCTTTCCAGTCTCCGAATTCGTCCTTTCACTCTGGCACCTCTCTCCATCGGCTTACCTCCGCATTCACTTCATGCTAAATATCAACTTAGAATTGCGACATTTCATCTAAGAAACAAAAATACACAAATTATTCAACCTGCAAAATAACTGTACACATTCTTGGTACCGTTTTCATTGGTTATACTGGTACCAGGCTTCAACAACAACAAAAAATATTATTTTTGCCCAATCGCAAATGTTATGCTAAGAATTAGATCTTACACTTATATTACATCTTACGTCAGTGTTCCACAACGTTCACCATCTGGATCTCATACTCCCTTTATGTCCTTTCACATTGTGCAGTTGTCCTCATCTCTTCATTCGTATTTCGGCTCTCCGTCCGTCCATTACTCCATCATTTCCTGGTCTTCCTTCGCCATTCGCATCAATCTCTATTGCAGCATACACAGGTCTCTCTGTAACATACATCTAAGACATCTCCACATTATTCAATTCTACTCACCTTTATTTACCACTGTTTCATCACGTCGAATCTCTATTTATTAATCACACTGCTTCACGTCGCTTCTTCCCTTACCTATCACCTTTATCCACTACTATTTATCACGTCGCTTCTCTATCTACCATCTTTATTCCCTCATAAATCATCACGTCGTTTCTGCTTGATCCTTATTCATACGACAAAAAATACGTACATACACCACTCTGTCGACTCCTGTTCATGACTCATTTGACCAGTCTATTCCGTCATACTTCCTGACATCCCGCCTGAAAATTCTTATGTTCGATTTGACCCTGCACAACGTTACACACCACAAATAAATACACTGACTATCTACCATAAATTGCCTACTTTAGATCTATCCTTAACTTTTCCATAATTTGATGTTAGAAATGTGATGAAGCCCACGAGATTGTTTTCCCTTGATCGTCTCTCTTGTGACAATGATTGTCCTGTCGTGAACGCAATGACTGCCTATCCTCTCTTCGCCCATCATTTTGATTTTCCCTTCTTCTTCCATCTCTGTCCCATCTTTTATTTTCCCGGTTTGACGGTCGATATTCCCATGAATTCTGCCCCCTACTTCCTCGCCATCTTCCATTCCCGTCATTCCTCTGATTCCACGCTCTCCTGTCATTCTGATAGTTTCTGCGGTTCCTATCCTCGACTCTGTCTGACCTATGAGTCGCGTCTCCGTTCACGATGTTCCTCTCATTACCCAGTTCCTGTAACAAGTGCTGAAATGACGCAGAATCGTCTAAGCCTCTGCCTGCTATCGCTATATCTCTGCGCAATCTCACTGGCAACTTCGTCATACAGATCCTAATGAGCTCCCCAGGTTCGTATGGCACATCCAAATATCTATTTCGTCTCAGCATTTCCTGATAGCACGCCACTGGATCTCTTATACTACCTTCGTTACAATTTGGCATCATCAATATGCTTTGCTTAACCTGGTCCTGCTTACTTTTCGACCAGAATTCATTTAAAAACTTGTCACAAAATATCTTGTAGCTACTACAGTCATTAATAACTTCCTGCATTTTCGCTCTAGCCTCGTCCCTCAAATGGTTGCACACAAACTTCATTTTGAGGAGCGGTCCCCACGATGCAGGTAATGAATCTTGAAATTGAGACAGCCGCAGACATGGATGTTGGTAGTCATCAGGATCCGGAAAACAAGTGAACTTTTGTACCGACACGAAGTGCCTCCTACATTCTTCTTCCGCATTTATGTTTTCCGACCTTGGGCTATACCCAGTTGGGTTTGCCACCTGTTTTATCCGACACAACCGTTCTTCTAACACTCTGAGTTCGTCATCCTCTTTCTGCCTATTTTCGATTTTTGAATTTATCTCACTCTCCCTCCGCAGTCTACCTGGTGGTGTTTCACCTTCGCTTCTGCACGCTAATTGCAACTGTGCTAGTTCTTCCCTATGTTTCCTATTTGTTTCTAATTGTGCCTCTTTAAACTGTAATAGTGATTGTATCTCCTCCTGGTCGGCATAAACCTCTCGCTGCGTACTGTCAGAGCCTGTTTCGCCTCTTATACTGATCTTTTCTACATCTGCGCTAATCGTATTCATTCTGACCACTACCTCCGCAACTTCATCCCTCTGTTTATTTAGCGCCATTTCCTGCCGTGTGACTTGAGCTTCCACGCTGTCTAATGCCCATTGTTTATCTGCAAGTAAGTCCTCCACTATCTCTTTGATTCGCTCATCCGGCCACACGCTCCTATGTTCTGTAATATCGCTTTCTATTGCACTTATTCGTACCTCCAAATTATTGGCCTTTTCTTTCACAGCATCACATTCTTGCTGCACCGCATCCAGATTCTTCTCCCCCTCATCTAACCGATTATTAACTGCGGACAGACGCTCATCGATAACTGTGTGTAGCTTCCTCATTGCCTCTTTATTTCCCTTATCAATTGCCTCCAATCTTTCCTTATTTGCTCCCAATCTCTCCTTAGTCTCCCTATCTCTCTCCTTATTCTCCCTATCTCTCTCCTTATTATCTCTATTGATTGCTTCTAATCTTTCGTTAGTTGCTTCAAATCTTTCCTTAGTCTCCCTATTCATCGCTTTATTATCTCTACTCATCGCTTCTAATCTTTCGTTAGTCTCCCTACTCATCGCTTGTAAAAACTGCAGTATCACATCGCTATTTCCTACTTTCGACGCGCTCACCTCGTTCGCCTGAGAAACCGTAGCTTCGCTAAGGGTAGCTGCACTTTCACCGCACACCTGGCCTAGTCTCGGCTCGCCCGCGTCGTCGGGAAAAGCCCGCGTTTGTGGACAAAGCCCGCCGCATAAAGGATCCCCTTGCAGCGGTCCACTGAACAATACAGCCCCTTCGGAGTGTTTGTCTTTCTCGCTCATTAACCCATGGTTAACAGTTACTTCCTGCTGCACTGCTACGTCCACCCCAGAATCGCTATTCTCCATGGTGGCTACACTTTTCGACTGCGACCTAGTTACTACGGACATTACACAAAAAAAAATTATGAAACGATCTTCCAGCCTTGTGCGATATAGCAATTAATTACATAAAATAAAATAAAAGATCCTCACCAATCCAGAAAGAATTTGCAAACAGAAAAAATTTTACTTCTTAGCGCTATCACAATACATTCCATAAAAAAAATCTTAACAGCAAACCCTAACAACAAAATATCCTAACAAAAACGATCCTGGCAAAGGAATCCTGGCAACAAATTAAATATCCTGGTAACAAAATTATCGTGGCAAAAAACGGAATCCTGGCAACAAATTAAATATCTTGGTAACAAAATTATCGTGGCAAAAAACGGGATCCTGGCATCAAATTAAATATCCTGGTAACAAAATTATCGTGGCAAAAAACGGAATCCTGGCAACAAATTAAATATCCAGGTAAAATTATCGTGGCAAAAAATGGAATCCTGGCAACAAATTAAATATCCAGGTAACAAAATTATCGTGGCAAAAAACGGAATCCTGGCAGGGTCGAAATTATGAGAGGCACCCACTTGCCTTTCTCATACTGTGGCATCAAGCAGTCAGGCCTGCAAGATGAGTGGTTTGCCAAGCGAGTGGAATCTTCCTTAATTTATCGAGCAACATGAATTCTCGAATCTTACTATTTAGTTACAAATTATCCTCCTGTATGAATAATACGCAACGGAAACACGCATCTGACTATCAGTGATTTATAGAACTCTGACTACACTACGCACTGGCAATACCACATTTACCTTTTGTCTTTGATTTAACGGCTTTTATATAAATTCGGGACATTACGATAACATACAATTTAATGAAAAAGGCCACCAATCTCTTTCTTTTCACTATTTGATTTATTCCTAAACACACAAATTCTACAACCTACAACAAAATCACATGAGAAACTCCGCCCAGTGGGCATGGCTTTACGTTAGTGAATCTCTATACTATGGTCTCGTAATCTATTTACCGCAACAGTGCACTCCCTGGATCGGATGGTGGATCTTTTATTATACCTCACACTTCGCCTCTCACAATAATCCTCACGAAACTTTCCTCCAGATCGAGCGATACAGAAGGAACAGGCATACTCACAAATCTTTCGAAACTACCTTGCTACTCCCATGCAAAACACACATACCCAAATTACAAGACATACACAACACAACAATATGAAATATTACACAAAGAACGGTTACAACTTCATCACTTTCCGCTTTCCCACTTCAATCAATATTTATCCCAGTTTCACACGACACTGCCCCACTTTGTAATTCTACTTTCCTACTGTGAACTCTGGAGATAAACGCACGTCTTCCTGTGCAATGCAAGCCAAGTGGCGTTGCTGGAAAAACGGCCGACTCACCTTGATTCTCTCTCAGAGTTTAAATTCAGCGTCACACGGAATGATATTTCTTAAATTCTTCAACTTATGATACACACGCTATTTCTTAAATATTTCAGCTTATTGTACACACGCTATTAATTCTATTTCAGCTTATTGTACACACGCTATTAATTCTTAAATATTTCAGCTTAAGCTCACGGAAGTATCTCAACTTATAACTACACGTGGGCTCTTTGTGACCGTTGGTTTACTACAGTCCCCTTAAAATTACCTGCCTCACTTTGTAATTTTCCCCACAAAAAGGTCCTGTGAAAGAGAAATTATTAATTCTAACTACTCTTAAATATTCCACATCCATACCATGCCTCCACTCTTTCATTACGGAGCACAACAAAAAAACAGGTCTTTACAGCAGAAGGTTCAGCGGCAGAGTGCTGAATCATGGCCGTATTCTGATTCTCTCGCACCTCTCTCGAAGTGGGAGAAGCACCTTGCTACCTTATTGGTCAGCCACATTTCAGACGCTCAAAGCTCTGGTAACTTCCATCTCTTTGGTCTCACCAAAGGTAGCCAAAGGATCGACTCAAAGATGATCATATATTCCGATTCACTATCTGTGGTTAGCAGACGACCATACATTCATTCCTTTCACAGATCTCACCAAACTGGATGTAGGGATTTATTTTGAGGGAGTTCACATGTGATCAATTAAATAAATTGTCATTCTTTCCCACACTGGTATCCGGCTTCGCTGTATTAATTGAAATTGAGTTACTTTTACACAAAAAATGTGTTGTTCTGACAAGAATTTCGTACCTATTTTCAGTGTTGGGCGGTACTGTACCCTTTCACCACCGGCTACCCATGCAGAAAAAAATGGCACGGTACTATCCTTGCAATGCGAGGGTAGTTCCGAACATTTTTTTTTTTTTTTAAGAAAATTGTATTAAAACAAACGTAGCAATTCATCAAAATAACCAGGAGGATACCTTAGCCCCTGGTGACCTCAAATTGACGACCAAATGTTGTTACTTTACCAAATTGGCAGTTGTTGCATTATTGTACTCTCCACAATCCGGAGTAGCGTACACATACAAATTTACAACAATATACATGACAAATAAAACATCACATAGAAATGAAAAAATAATCTTGAGATAAAATTTTGCTTTAGTTACTGAGATCTTCGTTATTTTTATGAGTAATCCAAATTTCAATAATTCTAAAACAAATAAAAAATACTTTCTCTGTTGTCACACATATAGACGACAAGAACTTGCATTTCGACTAGCCTTCGTTACACTTTAATGTGAAATGTCACCACTGTGATAATAAAAATAAGTGGCTTCAGTCAAAACACCAACAAGATTATTACTATGGACGACATCAAAATACATCAGTTAATTCCGATATTTGTTGTGCAATGCAAACTCTTGTCCCCTGTGACAATCTTACTGATCAATGCTACATGAACCGCTACGTTAGTATTACGCCACTGGCTTATAATTAGAGCATCATTGTACGAAATATTCTAATAAACATGCTACGTGAACTTGATAACCCAGAACAGACAAAAAACAAACACTAACTATTCTAAACACAAATGTTGATGAAATACAATTACACTTGCTGTCCCTTCAGGAATGAAACACATAAAAAAAACATTTACACAATTACAAATACATTATTCCCTATCTTGCGAGTCACACGGAAACCTTTCATTCTGTGATTTTCTTGGGGTCAAAAAGTTGCTGATAGTTTTCCTAGAACCACTGTCTCGGTGTCAAAGCTCTCCCATGGTTACCCGGACGAAAGTCTTTGAGTCACTCAAATCGGCATTTTGAACACGCACTGAACAGTAAACTGTATCTCACATTAAACACAAATGTCATCGTCACTGTCAGAGTACCATCCACACGAATCTGTTCGTCCAAAAAAATGGCCCTACAACTACTATTACCCACGGTTCTGTCCTTTCAGTTCATGGTGTAATTAAAAGTCGTAAGTTTCAACAAACAGCACTTATTCCCGCACCAGTTCAAGAAATGTCTCCTACTACAGACGCAAATGTCAATGTCCCACTCTAGTTTCTTGCCTTCATACAATAATTGTTCACCAAACGACAACTGTCCTCTAAGTATACCAAGTGTCCCACATGCAATTCGCAAAGCACACTTAACAAGTCACTGCCAAAAGTTTATGGATCCCACCATTCAGTGGTCAAGACAAAACAAAACGATCGTCCTGTCTGCTAAAGACAAAATCTTTTCCACCACTCACAACGTGGAAACACCAGTCCTTCACTTTCCACATTATGGAAAGTCGCAGTCATCTTGTTTCACGGCTCCACAGTCCAGTACTAGTTATTAGCTGCTGGTAAAAAAAAAAAATGCTCGCCGGGCTCTGCCGCGCCTCGTCCATTCTGCAGTAGCGCCGCTGCGCGCGCCGTTGAGCAGAAGAAACCACCCGCTGTTGCCTCCGCGGGATACCTTCCCCAGTCGTAAGGGTGGCGGAACTTATGAATGGCCAGTGGTACGTGCGTGTCGCCCCAGGCCGTTGACCTGCTGTAGCGGGCGCGTGGAGTGTACCCCGTCCGACAGTGGAGTGGGGAGTGCCGCGGCTCTGTCGCCTGTCGCCATGGCATCGTCAGCTCGGCCCGCTAGCGGTATGGGCGTTACGACACCCAATCAGTCAGACCGTTCCGCGCATCTCGCAACATTACAGACAAAAGGAAATTCTTACATTAAAATTATACACCCTAGTTTTCTACACATACAACATCAACATTTATCTCTTTTCTATAGACAGCCCATACTCGTGCTATTCATTGTACCTGTCGTCCCTCATACAAAACATGAAAGTGTAAAAAAAAAAACAAAAGGAATAATAAACAATCTATACAGCTCATAATTACAATATCAAATAGTAGGCTACTCTAACATCCTATCACAGTGAAAGTATTAGAAACTTTATCCTAAAACTACAATATACAATGTACTTTTGTGCTTGTGACACACTGAAATTAATACCCCTTGAAAGTGTTCTATCAAAAAAATAAGAATAATCTACATAACTCACAATTACCTACCACATGTTATTAAATATTAAACTACTTTCACATCCTAACACAACAAACATTTTTTAGAAACTGATGACTCTAAATCTACAACATACAATGCACCTTTGTGCTTGTGACAGATTGAAATTAATACCACTTGAAAGTGTTCTAACAAAAAAATAAGAAATAATCTATACAGCTCACAATTACCTAACACAGGTTATTAAATATTAAACTACTTTAACATCCTAAGACAATAAACATTTTAGAAACTGGTGACTCTAAATCTACAACATACAATGCACCTTTGTGTTTGTGACAGACTGAAATTAGTATCTCTTTATACATTTTACATTTTATTATATATAACAACATTTCTAGGACATGTATGAACCATCCACATGATGTCAAATCCTGACCTGCCATCGAGGTTCATCCAAATCAAACAATACACAATAATGTTTTAGTTACAGATCGGTAGGATCCCCTTTACAGGAGTGGGCGCATTGATCACACTACTCTACGACTCTCACTCACCAGACATCACATTTTCCTTCTCATTCAATCCATTAATACACTAACAGAATAGGTCTAGAAGTCAGTTAACCTTAACACCACCATACTCACGACAACATACCATACCTTTGCTCCCTTATACTGATAACACCACCACACTCACGACAACATACCATACCTTTGCTCCCTTATACTCAACCACATAACACATGAAGCTGTTCCGGAGATAGCTTTCCAGTCTCCGAATTCGTCCTTTCACTCTGGCACCTCTCTCCATCGGCTTACCTCCGCATTCACTTCATGCTAAATATCAACTTAGAATTGCGACATTTCATCTAAGAAACAAAAATACACAAATTATTCAACCTGCAAAATAACTGTACACATTCTTGGTACCGTTTTCATTGGTTATACTGGTACCAGGCTTCAACAACAACAAAAAATATTATTTTTGCCCAATCGCAAATGTTATGCTAAGAATTAGATCTTACACTTATATTACATCTTACGTCAGTGTTCCACAACGTTCACCATCTGGATCTCATACTCCCTTTATGTCCTTTCACATTGTGCAGTTGTCCTCATCTCTTCATTCGTATTTCGGCTCTCCGTCCGTCCATTACTCCATCATTTCCTGGTCTTCCTTCGCCATTCGCATCAATCTCTATTGCAGCATACACAGGTCTCTCTGTAACATACATCTAAGACATCTCCACATTATTCAATTCTACTCACCTTTATTTACCACTGTTTCATCACGTCGAATCTCTATTTATTAATCACACTGCTTCACGTCGCTTCTTCCCTTACCTATCACCTTTATCCACTACTATTTATCACGTCGCTTCTCTATCTACCATCTTTATTCCCTCATAAATCATCACGTCGTTTCTGCTTGATCCTTATTCATACGACAAAAAATACGTACATACACCACTCTGTCGACTCCTGTTCATGACTCATTTGACCAGTCTATTCCGTCATACTTCCTGACATCCCGCCTGAAAATTCTTATGTTCGATTTGACCCTGCACAACGTTACACACCACAAATAAATACACTGACTATCTACCATAAATTGCCTACTTTAGATCTATCCTTAACTTTTCCATAATTTGATGTTAGAAATGTGATGAAGCCCACGAGATTGTTTTCCCTTGATCGTCTCTCTTGTGACAATGATTGTCCTGTCGTGAACGCAATGACTGCCTATCCTCTCTTCGCCCATCATTTTGATTTTCCCTTCTTCTTCCATCTCTGTCCCATCTTTTATTTTCCCGGTTTGACGGTCGATATTCCCATGAATTCTGCCCCCTACTTCCTCGCCATCTTCCATTCCCGTCATTCCTCTGATTCCATGCTCTCCTGTCATTCTGATAGTTTCTGCGGTTCCTATCCTCGACTCTGTCTGACCTATGAGTCGCGTCTCCGTTCACGATGTTCCTCTCATTACCCAGTTCCTGTAACAAGTGCTGAAATGACGCAGAATCGTCTAAGCCTCTGCCTGCTATCGCTATATCTCTGCGCAATCTCACTGGCAACTTCGTCATACAGATCCTAATGAGCTCCCCAGGTTCGTATGGCACATCCAAATATCTATTTCGTCTCAGCATTTCCTGATAGCACGCCACTGGATCTCTTATACTACCTTCGTTACAATTTGGCATCATCAATATGCTTTGCTTAACCTGGTCCTGCTTACTTTTCGACCAGAATTCATTTAAAAACTTGTCACAAAATATCTTGTAGCTACTACAGTCATTAATAACTTCCTGCATTTTCGCTCTAGCCTCGTCCCTCAAATGGTTGCACACAAACTTCATTTTGAGGAGCGGTCCCCACGATGCAGGTAATGAATCTTGAAATTGAGACAGCCGCAGACATGGATGTTGGTAGTCATCAGGATCCGGAAAACAAGTGAACTTTTGTACCGACACGAAGTGCCTCCTACATTCTTCTTCCGCATTTATGTTTTCCGACCTTGGGCTATACCCAGTTGGGTTTGCCACCTGTTTTATCCGACACAACCGTTCTTCTAACACTCTGAGTTCGTCATCCTCTTTCTGCCTATTTTCGATTTTTGAATTTATCTCACTCTCCCTCCGCAGTCTACCTGGTGGTGTTTCACCTTCGCTTCTGCACGCTAATTGCAACTGTGCTAGTTCTTCCCTATGTTTCCTATTTGTTTCTAATTGTGCCTCTTTAAACTGTAATAGTGATTGTATCTCCTCCTGGTCGGCATAAACCTCTCGCTGCGTACTGTCAGAGCCTGTTTCGCCTCTTATACTGATCTTTTCTACATCTGCGCTAATCGTATTCATTCTGACCACTACCTCCGCAACTTCATCCCTCTGTTTATTTAGCGCCATTTCCTGCCGTGTGACTTGAGCTTCCACGCTGTCTAATGCCCATTGTTTATCTGCAAGTAAGTCCTCCACTATCTCTTTGATTCGCTCATCCGGCCACACGCTCCTATGTTCTGTAATATCGCTTTCTATTGCACTTATTCGTACCTCCAAATTATTGGCCTTTTCTTTCACAGCATCACATTCTTGCTGCACCGCATCCAGATTCTTCTCCCCCTCATCTAACCGATTATTAACTGCGGACAGACGCTCATCGATAACTGTGTGTAGCTTCCTCATTGCCTCTTTATTTCCCTTATCAATTGCCTCCAATCTTTCCTTATTTGCTCCCAATCTCTCCTTAGTCTCCCTATCTCTCTCCTTATTCTCCCTATCTCTCTCCTTATTATCTCTATTGATTGCTTCTAATCTTTCGTTAGTTGCTTCAAATCTTTCCTTAGTCTCCCTATTCATCGCTTTATTATCTCTACTCATCGCTTCTAATCTTTCGTTAGTCTCCCTACTCATCGCTTGTAAAAACTGCAGTATCACATCGCTATTTCCTACTTTCGACGCGCTCACCTCGTTCGCCTGAGAAACCGTAGCTTCGCTAAGGGTAGCTGCACTTTCACCGCACACCTGGCCTAGTCTCGGCTCGCCCGCGTCGTCGGGAAAAGCCCGCGTTTGTGGACAAAGCCCGCCGCATAAAGGATCCCCTTGCAGCGGTCCACTGAACAATACAGCCCCTTCGGAGTGTTTGTCTTTCTCGCTCATTAACCCATGGTTAACAGTTACTTCCTGCTGCACTGCTACGTCCACCCCAGAATCGCTATTCTCCATGGTGGCTACACTTTTCGACTGCGACCTAGTTACTACGGACATTACACAAAAAAAAAATGTGAAACGATCTTCCAGCCTTGTGCGATATAGCAATTAATTACATAAAATAAAATAAAAGATCCTCACCAATCCAGAAAGAATTTGCAAACAGAAAAAATTTTACTTCTTAGCGCTATCACAATACATTCCATAAAAAAAATCTTAACAGCAAACCCTAACAACAAAATATCCTAACAAAAACGATCCTGGCAAAGGAATCCTGGCAACAAATTAAATATCCTGGTAACAAAATTATCGTGGCAAAAAACGGAATCCTGGCAACAAATTAAATATCTTGGTAACAAAATTATCGTGGCAAAAAACGGGATCCTGGCATCAAATTAAATATCCTGGTAACAAAATTATCGTGGCAAAAAACGGAATCCTGGCAACAAATTAAATATCCAGGTAAAATTATCGTGGCAAAAAATGGAATCCTGGCAACAAATTAAATATCCAGGTAACAAAATTATCGTGGCAAAAAACGGAATCCTGGCAGGGTCGAAATTATGAGAGGCACCCACTTGCCTTTCTCATACTGTGGCATCAAGCAGTCAGGCCTGCAAGATGAGTGGTTTGCCAAGCGAGTGGAATCTTCCTTAATTTATCGAGCAACATGAATTCTCGAATCTTACTATTTAGTTACAAATTATCCTCCTGTATGAATAATACGCAACGGAAACACGCATCTGACTATCAGTGATTTATAGAACTCTGACTACACTACGCACTGGCAATACCACATTTACCTTTTGTCTTTGATTTAACGGCTTTTATATAAATTCGGGACATTACGATAACATACAATTTAATGAAAAAGGCCACCAATCTCTTTCTTTTCACTATTTGATTTATTCCTAAACACACAAATTCTACAACCTACAACAAAATCACATGAGAAACTCCGCCCAGTGGGCATGGCTTTACGTTAGTGAATCTCTATACTATGGTCTCGTAATCTATTTACCGCAACAGTGCACTCCCTGGATCGGATGGTGGATCTTTTATTATACCTCACACTTCGCCTCTCACAATAATCCTCACGAAACTTTCCTCCAGATCGAGCGATACAGAAGGAACAGGCATACTCACAAATCTTTCGAAACTACCTTGCTACTCCCATGCAAAACACACATACCCAAATTACAAGACATACACAACACAACAATATGAAATATTACACAAAGAACGGTTACAACTTCATCACTTTCCGCTTTCCCACTTCAATCAATATTTATCTCAGTTTCACACGACACTGCCCCACTTTGTAATTCTACTTTCCTACTGTGAACTCTGGAGATAAACGCACGTCTTCCTGTGCAATGCAAGCCAAGTGGCGTTGCTGGAAAAACGGCCGACTCACCTTGATTCTCTCTCAGAGTTTAAATTCAGCGTCACACGGAATGATATTTCTTAAATTCTTCAACTTATGATACACACGCTATTTCTTAAATATTTCAGCTTATTGTACACACGCTATTAATTCTATTTCAGCTTATTGTACACACGCTATTAATTCTTAAATATTTCAGCTTAAGCTCACGGAAGTATCTCAACTTATAACTACACGTGGGCTCTTTGTGACCGTTGGTTTACTACAGTCCCCTTAAAATTACCTGCCTCACTTTGTAATTTTCCCCACAAAAAGGTCCTGTGAAAGAGAAATTATTAATTCTAACTACTCTTAAATATTCCACATCCATACCATGCCTCCACTCTTTCATTACGGAGCACAACAAAAAAACAGGTCTTTACAGCAGAAGGTTCAGCGGCAGAGTGCTGAATCATGGCCGTATTCTGATTCTCTCGCACCTCTCTCGAAGTGGGAGAAGCACCTTGCTACCTTATTGGTCAGCCACATTTCAGACGCTCAAAGCTCTGGTAACTTCCATCTCTTTGGTCTCACCAAAGGTAGCCAAAGGATCGACTCAAAGATGATCATATATTCCGATTCACTATCTGTGGTTAGCAGACGACCATACATTCATTCCTTTCACAGATCTCACCAAACTGGATGTAGGGATTTATTTTGAGGGAGTGCACATGTGATCAATTAAATAAATTGTCATTCTTTCCCACACTGGTATCCGGCTTCGCTGTATTAATTGAAATTGAGTTACTTTTACACAAAAAATGTGTTGTTCTGACAAGAATTTCGTACCTATTTTCAGTGTTGGGCGGTACTGTACCCTTTCAAACAAATTTTTTCTTCTTCAGAAACGCATTCCTTGCCATTGCCATTCTACATTTTTTATCCTCTCTACTTCGACCATCATCAGTTATTTTGCTCCCCAAATAGCAAAACTCATTTCCTAATGTAAGTGTCTCACTACCTAATCTAATTCCCTCAGCATCACCCGAATTAATTCGACTACATTCCATTATCCTCGTTTTCCTGTTTTTCAAAATATGGTTCAAATGGCTCTGACCACTATGCGACTTAACTTTTGAGGTCATCAGTCGCCTAGAATTTAGAACTAATTAAGCCTAACTAACCTAAGGACATCACACACTTCCATGCCCGAGGCAGGATTCGAACCTGCGACCGTAGCGGTCGCTCGGTTCCAGACTGTAGTGCCTAGAACCGCACGGCCACAGCGGCCGGCTTTGTTGTTTTGAAGTTTATCTTATATCCTCCTTTCAAGCCGCTGTCCATTCCGTTCAACGGCTCTTCCAGGTCCTTTGCTGTCTCTGACAGAATTACAATGTCATCGGTGAACCTCAAAGTTTTTATTTCTTCTCCATGGATTTTAATTCCTGCTCCAAATTTTCCTTTAGTTTCCTTTACAGATTCCTCAATATAACGGTTGAATCACAACGGGGATAGGCTACAAACCGGTCTCAATTCCTTCCCAACCACTGCCTCTCTTTCATGCCCCTCGACTCTTATAACTGCCATCTTGTTTCTGTAAATTGCAAATAGCCTCTCGCTCCCTATATTTTACCCCTGCCACCTTCAGAATTTGAAAGAGAGTATTCCAGTCAACATTGTCAAAAGCTTCCTCTAAGACTATAAATGCTAGAAACGTAGTTTTGCCTTTCCTTAATCTATCTTCTAAGATACGTCCTAGGGTCAGTATTGCCTCGCGTGTTCCAAAATTTCTACAGAATCCAAACTGATCTTCCCCGAGGTCGGCTTCTACCAGTTTTTCCATTCGTTTGTAAAGAATTCGTTTTAGTATTTTGCAGCCGTGACTTATTAAACTGATAGTTCGGTAATTTTCACATCTGTCAACAGCTTTGGGATTAGAATTATTATGTTCGTCTTTAAGTTTGAGGGTATTTCTGCTGTCTCAGACATCCTGCTCACCAGTTGGTAGAGTTTTGTCAGGGCTGGCTCTCCCAATGCTGTCAGTAATTCTAATGGAATGTTGTCTACTCCTGGGGCCTTGTTTCGACTTAGGTCTTTCAGTGCTCTGTCAAACTCTTCATGCAGTGTCTTATCTCCCATTTCATCTTCATCTACATCCTCTTCCATTTCCATAATATTGTCCTCAAATACCTTGTATAGACCCTCTATAACTCCTTCTACCTTTCTGCTTTCCCTTCTTGCTTGCTTAGAACTGGGTTTCCTTCTGAGCTCTTGATATTCATACAAGTGGTTCTCTTTTCTCCAGAGGTCTCTTTAATTTTCCTGGAGGCAGTATCTATCTTACCCCTAGTGAGATATGCTTCTACATCCTAACATTTGTCCTCTAGCCATCCCTGCTTAGCTATTTTGCACTTCGTGTCGATCTCATTTTTAAGACGTTTGTATTCTTTTTTGCTTGCTTCATTAACTGCATTATTATATTTTCTACTTTCATCAGTTAAATTCAGTATATCTTCTGGTGCACAAAGATTTCTATTGGCCTTCGTCTTTTTACCTACTTGATCCTCTGCTGGCTTCACTATTTCAGCTTCGTGTCAATCTTGCCCAAAATAATGCGTTCACTATGCTGTTTGTAGTAGCTTACCTGCACTCCTATTTTTTATTCATTATTAAACCTACTCCGGCATTACCCCTATTTGACATTGTATTTATAACCCTGTCTTATTCCTCCTCTCACCGGACTTCATTAATTCCCACTATATCTAACTTTAACCTATCCAATTCCCTTTTTGAATTTTCTAACCTACCTGTCCGATTAAGCGATCTGACATTCACGCTCCAATCCGTAGAACGCCAGTTTTCTTTCTCCTGATAACGACGTCCTCCTGAGTAGACCCCGCCCGGAGATCCGAATGGCGGTCTATTTTATCCCCGGAATATTTCACCCAAAAGGACGCCATCATCATTTGACCATACGGTAAAGCTGCATGCCCTCGGGAAAGATTACGGCTTTAATTTCCTCTTGCTTTCAGTGGTTGGGTCGGGTTGTTTGGGGGAAGCGACCAAACAGCGAGGTCATCGGTCTCATCGGATTAAGGAAGGATGGGGAAGGAAGTCGGCCGTGCCCTTTCGAAGGAACCATCCCGGAATTTGCCTGGAGCGATTTAGGAAAATCACGGGAAACCTAAATCAGGGTGGCCGGACACGTGATTGAACTGTCGTCCTCCCGAATGCGTGTCCAGTGTGCTAACCACTGCGCCACCTCGCTCGGTTCTTTCAGCCGTTCTCAGTACCAGCATGGCAAGGTCGTTTTGAATGGTGGGCTCCATGTGGTTCCCAAGTTGTGCAGCGACCGTAAACCATAAAATTACTAAATAAGCAGCAACCAGTTGTAAAATCACGTTTTCTTTATTTACTTTTGCAAATCGATTTCAACTGATTTACAGCCATCATCGGTGCTTTCAACGAATATGTGCCCTGAGCAGTAACGCTGTCTTAAGCATAGGTCATACATACACTCAGATCGTTTAGGTTAGTGTTACAAGGCCAGATCAGTCAATCATCCAGGCTTCTGCCCCTGCAACTACTGAAAAGGCCGCTGCCCCTCTTCAGGAAATTACACGTCTGTCTGGCCTCTCAACAGATACCCCGCCGTTGTCGTTGCACCTACAGTATGGCTATCTATGTCGCTGAGGCACGCAAGTCTCCCCACCAATGGCAAGGTCCATGGTTCATGGTGGGGGAGGGGGGAAAGGGGGAAGGTTTTCTATTAACATATAAAATACAAAAACCGTAATAATTAATCATGAGTAGGCGTTGTGTCGGATAGGTGTCGTATTTGTGAACGTGCAACGTATCTTTGGACTGTTTTAAAAATAAGTTCCAACTGAATTTGTGCGTAGATTTATCAACACGGAGCAAACACACTTCAGTGCTAAAATAAC
Source organism: Schistocerca serialis cubense (assembly GCF_023864345.2). Lineage (NCBI taxonomy): Eukaryota > Metazoa > Arthropoda > Insecta > Orthoptera > Acrididae > Schistocerca > Schistocerca serialis. Next base: position 173,062,904 of record NC_064642.1, read on the forward strand.
AGTCTCTAGAGTGAGCAGAAGACAGCGGTTCTCATCAAAAAGGGAAAGATGATTTCATTCGCTGAAAAGAGTTTCTCTCGAAACAATACGAATGCTTCTTATTAGTTATCTTACAAAGAATAAACTGTTAAGTCGCGGATACCGTCCAAGTCTTCTGGACCAACAAGAAGAAAAAAAGTTAATGAGAAGCAGCCTGATTGCAAAAACTTATAGCTCGCCATTATGATGAACCTCGCCCACGGAGGTGCTTTGGCAGTGGGAAAAACGCTGGAATTTGTAGTGACTTCGACATACAACGAAACTTTAGTGGGAGTTAAAATTTTTGAGCCCGATGTCAACGTCATGCCAATGGGACATGCATATTTTGTAGACCTGCCAGAATCTGTCTTGATATGTGAATTTAGTAACAAAGAAACTACGGAGTTAATGGCTGATCTGCAAACGTTGGCGTACTTTAGTATGGGCTATCTAAAACGCAGACATTGCTAAAGTAGTTAAAGAGAAAAGTATCTTGTAATTAATGAATAAGGAGCACTATGCTACAGTTTACTAGACACTGTAGAATATGATTTATAACTTACCAGTAGAACGGAATCGTTTAACAGCTGAAAAAAAAACCTTAAGAAATGGTTGGTTTTATATTTTGAAATAGCTGTATGAAACCCAGCGTTGCCCGGATATTTACGACGGCTGTCCAGAAAGTTAGTTACGATCGGTCGCGAAATGGAAACGACTATGAAAATCCGATAAAGCTTTGCAAAGATGTGTTGAGCAGTGTCTCTAGTATGACTCTAGGTAGAATTATGTCGCTCTTTTCATTCCTGAGCTCTTAGTGAGCGCGTAAAGATGTTATAGAAAATAGTGTCTCCCGCCAAGTACGAGGGCCTGGTGAGAATTTTCCCCTGAAGCTATGCAACCAACATTACATAACTGTCGTGCGGTTTCTTCTTCAAGACAATTCTCAGCCTCATTCTGCAGGGGCAATGAAGATGTTCCTGCATCGTTTCAATTGGAAATGTTTGGTTACCCACAATACCACCCGTAATTGTCTCCCACTGAGTTTTATCTCTGCTCGAACGAACCGCTGGCTATGAAGACAACATTTTGGCACAGACAACGAGCTTTAGGCCAGCGTAGAGAATTGGCGGAAAGCACTGGCGGCTGCCTTCTATGATGAGGGTATTGGAAAGTTGGTACAACGCTACGACGAGTGTCTCAGTCAGAACGGCGACTACGTAGAGAAGTAGCTGAAAGGTGTAGCTAACTGTTAAAAATGAAACATTTCTGATTTTCACTGTGATTTTCATTTCGCGATCAATCGTAACTTATTTTCTGGACAGGCCTCGTACACTACTGGCCATTAAAATTGCTACACCAAGAAAAAATGCAGATGATAAACGGGTATTCATTGGACAAATATATTATACTAGAACTGACATGTTATTACATTTTCACGAAATTTGGGTGCATAGATCCTGAGAAATTAGTACCTAGAACAACCACCTCTGGTCGTAATAACGGCCTTGACACGCCTGGGCATTGAGTCAAACAGAGCTAGGATGGCCCGTACAGGTACAGCTGCCCGTGCAGCTTCAACACGATACCACAGTTCATCAAGAGAAGTGACTGGCGTATTGTGACGAGCCAGTTGCAGGGACGCCATTGACCAGACGTTTTCAATTGGTGAGCATTCTGGAGAATGTGCTGGCCAGGGTAGCAATCGAACATTTTCTGTATCCAGAAAGGACCTGCAACATGCGGCCGTGCACTATACTGCTGAAATGAAGGGTAGAGCCACAGGTCGTAACACATCTGAAATGTAACGTCCACTGTACGAAGTGCCGTCAATGCCAACAAGAGGTGACCGAAACGTGTAACCAATGGCACCCCATACCATCACACAGGGTAATAAGTCAGTATGGCGATGACGATTACACGCTTTCAATGTTCGTTCACCGCAATGTCGCCAAAAATGGTTCAAATGGCTCTGAGCACTATGGGACTTAACAGCTGAGGTCATCAGTCCCCTAGAACTTAGAACTACTTAAACCTAACTAACCTTAGGACATCACACACATCCATGCCCGAGCCAGGATTCGAACCTGCGACCGTAGTGGTCACGCGGTTCCAAACTGAAGCGCCTAGTACCGTTCGGCCACTTCGGCCGGCCGATGTCGTCAAACACGGATGCGACCATCATGATGCTGTAAACAGAACCTGGATTCATCCGAAAAAATGTTTTGCCATTCGTTCACCCAGGTTCTTCGTTGAGCACACCATCGCAGGCGCTCCTATCTGTGATGCAGCGTCAAGGGTAACCGCAGCCGTGGTCTCCGTGCTGATAGTCCATGCTACTGCAAACGTCGTCGAACTGTTCCTGCAGATGGTTGTTGTTTTGCAAACGTCCTGTTGACTCAGGGATCGAGACGTGGCTGCACGATCCGTCACAGACATACGGATGAGATGCCTGTCATCTCGACTGCTAGCGATACGAGGCCGTTGGGATCCAGCACGGCTTTCCGTATTACCCTCCTGAACCCACCGATTCCATATTCTGCTAACAGTAATTGGATCTCGACCAACGCGAGCAGCAATGTTGCGATACGATAATCGCAATCGCGGTAGGTTACAATCCGACCTTTATCAAAGTCGGAAACCTGATGGCACGCATTTCTCCTCCTTACACGAGGCATCACAACAACCGTTCACCAGGCAACGCCGGTCAACTGGTGTTTGTGTATGAGCAATCGGTTGGAAACTTTCCTCATGTCAGTTCGTTGTAGGTGTCGCCACCGGCGCCAACCTTGTGTGAATGCTCTGAAAAGCTAATCATTTGCATATCACAGCGTCTTCTTCCTGTCGGTTATATTTCGCGTCTGTAGCACGTCATCTTCGTGGTGTAGCAATTTTAATGGCCAGTAATGTATCTATAGCTCTGCCAGAAAGTTAGTACACGAGGAATCTGTTTTTGACTTGTAAATCTTCTTTGTTTAAAGTAGGATGGTTGGAGAGATGAATGGAGAGCTTGTTTGCTTCACATGGGACGGATTCATATAGAGCTGACCGTGAGAAAAGCAGCTGAGACCAGAGTCCATACCCGCAACAGGCACCATCTGGACTTGTTCTACGTTTATGGTCATGGCATATGCTCACCGGAAACTGTACATGTTTAAAGCGAAACTGCAGATTGTTGCCGGCCGAAGTGGCCGTGCGGTTAAAGGCGCTGCAGTCTGGAACCGCAAGACCGCTACGGTCGCAGGTTCGAATCCTGCCTCGGGCATGGATGTTTATGATGTCCTTAGGTTAGTTAGGTTTCACTAGTTCTAAGTTCTAGGGGACTAATGACCTCAGCAGTTGAGTCCCATAGTGCTCAGAGCCATTTTTTTTGCAGATTGTTGGCAGTAAGTGGAATTCTCTCAGCGTCAAATTTTGGCTTCTGTGATATTACCTTTGAGAGAAGCAACTTTAAGCCTTGCGAGTGAAGTTTTCTGAGGAGCGAGAAAACGCATGATGCTCTCGATCTGAGTTAAGTCACGCCTCACTTTCGGAAGGTGTTTCTAGAGAGGGAGTTGAAGCCTGATATTCTCCAGCCACAGCAAATGTCGCCTCATAATCTTTATCACATACTTAAGACTGCATGGTACTCTCAGTCTTGTATTTAGAAAGAGTCGGCCATTTTCTAGGCAGTTTTATTTATTAACAAAACAAAAACTAAATTTAATGGGCAGACACCCAAATCACAAAGCAAAATCAATAATTTTTTTTTCCTATCAAAGAATATAAATAAAATCAATCGAAAAAAGAAAAGCACTGTCGTTAAGTTTTTGATGCACTCAGTGAAACCAGTAAATCCGTACAGCTAAGTAAATTCGCTATTAGTTTCTGGTCGTAAAGATAAGATTGCTGCCCATCACTGACGTAAACTTCTGAAAATACATCTGTCACTGTGTTTAAAAATCTAACAGCGCTATCTATCGATTCTTTAGTATACTATGAAGTTGACAGCGTCATCTATTGGTTCCTTAGTGTTCTACACTGTGATGATTAAACATCTCAACTACTAAGCTCAACAGTCGATTTAATCAAAACCTTTCTTCTTGTGATCCGATTTTCATGAAATAATGCCTGCATGTTGCCCCAAGCTACATTCACGGTTCCTGTGAAAACCCCATAAAAATTCTTCTAGTAGTTTGCAGATTACCATGTTCAAACAGACAGAAACGACGGTTCTGAATAAAGCTTTACATCACGACTTTTTTTGTGATCCTATTTTGGTGAAATAAAGCTCCGAGCTACGTTCAATTTACGTATAAAAACGGCACGAAAATTCGCTTCGTAGGTTTGGAGATTAACATGTTCAAACAGAGAAACACAATCACACGACGGTTTTACCGTTATTACAGTTATTAGTATGGATATAGATGTGCAAGGTGTAACTGTCATAAGTGCTGATATTTTTACATGTGGTACCTCAATATGTACACACTTCTGTGTATTGGTTGCTTTCTCTCTCCATCGAACAGTCTTCCCACAAACACGTCACAAACTTTACGACTGATATTTACTGCACAGTCGTTCTGCACCACCAAGTGGACCATGCCTGTTAGTATAGGCTATCCGTTTTGCATCCACGTATAGCCTTCAACGCCTAAGGTCCGCAAGAAGTGGTCTAGTGGCTAGCGTTGCTGCCCCTGGATCACGGAGCCCCAGGTTCGATCCCCGGCCAGATCTGGGATTTTCTCCGTCTGGGGACTGGGTGTCTGTGTTTTCATCATCATTCTGGGAAGTGGCGAGACTGGTTAGTGACATAATTGGGAATCTGTACGGGCACTGATAACCGCACAGTTGTGCCTCCCTCAAACCAGGTATCATGATCATCAACGCTTTACCTAGTGCCCAGGGAAAAACAACCATTAACTAAGTGCTCTTGTTACGTGTACTTGGAGACACTAACCAACCCACAAACACACGACACGTAGTGGCCATAATTATTAGTCTGCAAGTGACGTAAATACTGATACAATGTTGTTCAGTACACCGCCCTCAGTCACCAGTACAAGTTTCTGCCCTTATACACATTACACACTGCATGTAAAGAGTAATAGACGCAGCGGTGAGGGGCAGCTCAAGACTGCCATGTTGCCACACAGTTACTGTATGCTAGTATACAGAAAAATCACTGACGAGTCACGTAAATCGCAGTATACCACAATAAACGCTGACGGTTGAGGTTGGCACTACGTGCGATCGCGAGCGCCCCCTGTCGGAGCGGGTCCTAACGAGGGAGTGAGTGCGAGTACGGGAGTCTGGGGCGGACAGCAGGGGAGAAAGGGCATTGCGGCCGCACTCTGAGGCGACAAGAGAAGAGTTGTGCACGGCCGAGAAGGGAGCGTTGAGTAAGGCGGCAGTCAGCATCGCTTTCCGGGGGACAGAGAGTTGCGGCAGTCCAGCGAGCAGACACCAGCTCCGGGAGCAGTGCTCCGGTTTGTGGACGTGACGTGGGTCGCTTGGTACGCATCTCCCTGCTCCCTCTATGCCCACGTGTGTTGTTCTATCCGTATGTGCATTGAAAAGGTTACGCTCCGGCTGTAACCGTGGCTTGTGCTTTACGTTCATGCACCCTGACTCATTTGTTTGCAGCAGGCAGCTGTAATTTCAGAGATTTTCTTTCGTCGCAATTGTCTTAGCCCGGTGGTGCCTAGTATCCGAGAAAAAGACAGCTAACGTGTGACCTGTTGTTTTGGGTTTTGGAGTTCTGTTTAGGCAACCTAGTTATCACACACACAAGTGTATTGCTGCCGAGTGAGGTTAGTCCTAATCTTGTATAACTGAGCTTTCAGTGACTGGCTCGTCTGCAAATTAATTAATTTTACCTTTGTGGTGTGTTGTTTTTTTTTTTTTTTTTTTTTTGCTTTCAATGGTGAATTTCTTGTCATTCATTTGTGTATGTTTCGCCGTTAATGATAACTGTGAGTAAGACAGCAAGGTCTTGAAGGGTGTAACCTCCCCACAAAAATGTAAATCAATATTATTCAAATGTTAATGGACATAGTGCCAAGTGATCTTAGGCCCTGTTCTTACCTCAGTAAAATTGCATCTGCTCTTATTTTTCGGCATAGCTTGGAGGAAATGCATCGCAAAAATTCTTTGAACTTAAGTACATTTTTTCTTTGAGGAAATGCATGGGAAATTTTCTTTCAATAAAATGTTTGTTTTGTTAAAATGCTTGGTTTGAAAACAAAATTATTATTGGGGCGATTCTTGAACAAATTAATTATACTTAAGATGCATTACATTATCAGATGAGCGCAATGCTGCTTCATTACCTTATTTAAAAAATATACCTCGTCCTGAATCTTGACCAGAGTCCCATGTCGACGCCCGCCGACTCCTCACACACAACTGCGACCGACTACAACTCGCAACTCGACCGCAACTACCGACTCCCTACATGCAACTGAAATCTCGTGCGGTCAAGCGCAGACTAGCAACAATAAATAGCTCTCTGGTCAGAGATTCTGTCATGGCTCGCCATCGCTGGTACTGAATACCCTGCATACTTACGTGTTTCATAACCCTCCACTGGGGGGGGGGGGGGGTCAAAAATTTGGCAGCGATGACGAGTCATTTGGACTTGCCATGAGCAACAAATTTTTTCTTAACTAATTAACTTTACAATTACAGAGAATGTAGTGATGTAGCAAATATGGTGCACATGCACCGAGTACATAACATATCAGACAATGACAATATGTGAGTACAAAACATATTAGCAAATCAGAAAAATATATATACAAATTATTTGATAGATAACAAAAGTGCACACGCACTGAAAAACTCTTTAGCATTTTCAGAACAAATAAACAGAATGGCAAAAAATCATGTTGACAAGTGACATGAGTGCACATGCACTGCAGTTCAGAACATATCAGGAAATGAGGAAATGTATATACAATGAGTAACAAATGCCATAAGTGCATACGCACTGAAGTATTGAACATATCAGGAAATCACTAAATGTATGCAGAATGAGTACAGATCATATTGAAAAATGAGAAAAGTGCACAGGCACTGAAGTTCAGTAGAAAACATATTAACACATGACATAAGTGCACATGTACTGTAGCTTAGAACATATCATCAAATCAAAAAAATGTATAGGTCATGAATACAAATCATGTTAGCAAAAAAATGTTTTTTTTTTACTATGTTACAAAAATTAGGATAGGAAAGGGAAGGATTGCATCATGGTTGTAGCACTTTAGGTTGCACACAGCTGCACTGAAAGTCCATATCTTTCCACAGAAGTACAACACCAAGTGAGACAATCTGAAGTTCTTTTCCCAGAAGTATTTATCAGCGTATCCAAGACACTGAAATGTCGTAGTAATATTCCATATTATCATTTTGGCAGTACATCAGGTACACCAAACAGTGTGACCATAATAACGTCTCCATCGCTCACGGTGGTGGACAGCATGTCGTGTCAACACCACGCTCTTACAAGGCACACCAACGTAGAATTAGTGCAAAACCAAATATAGTGCTCCATGATCATGAGGATAGACAGGACAAATGGATATTGCAGTAATTCATGGTAGTTAGGTCAGTAGTTGAAGGACATTAAGTCACATACTAGTCTTCATTGAGAATTACATTAGTAGTTTGCGGCATTTATAACCCAGTTATTGAACATTTCTGTACCATGTATTTAGTATTACAGAATAATGTTCATAAATCATCTGATTACAATCAATATTGCCACTTATCGGCCAGTTACAAACGTCAAAAGTCATCATTGAAAACAGGAGCTAATGACTGGCGTAGTATTAACATAATTCATTTAGTTAGACAAATTATTGGCACTAATTGGCCAGTTACAGACATCAAAACACATCATTGAAAACAGGAGCTAATGAATGGCATAGTATTAACATAATTCATTTAGTTATACAAACTATTGGCACTAATTGGTCAGTTACAGACATCAAAAGTCATCATTGAAAACAGGAGCTAATGAATGGCATAGTATTAACATAATTCATCTAGGTATCCTAATTATTGGCACTAATTGGCCAGTTACAGACATCAAATGTCATCATTGAAAACAGGAGCTAATGAATGGCATAGTATTAACATAATTCATTTAGTCATACAACTTATTGGCACTAATTGGCCAGTTACAGACATCAAAACTCATCATTGAAAACAGGAGCTAATGAATGGCATAGTATTAACATAATTCATGTAGGTATACTAATTATTGGCACTAATTGGCCAGCAAGTATTGAATAGTACAAAACATTCTTAATTTTTCCAGTGACATATATTATATTCAAAATGTTAGCAATGCATTGCTTTGGGTAATTATAAGGGAAAGCAAGAAGAGAAAATGAAAAAAAAATTGCTTCTAGGTTGTTTCTGTAAATGAAAAATGTGTAACGTCATTCGTCATGAGTCAGCTGTAGCAAGGTTGTGACACAACTGGGTAAAAAAAAAAATGCAAGTACTAGTATAGGTTTAATAAGTAACAAGTTTAGTAAGTATCATGAAAGGCTTCTCCTGGAAAAAATACAAAATGGATTATTGAGCTGAAAGAAGAAACGCATACTATGCTGAAAAGTAGTGAACTTCGAATTAACAGGTAGTGAAATGTGTATAAAAAATGTGTTCCATAGCTGTCCTTTCCAAAACCTTCAGTCATCATACCATACGATATAAAACATACTGTCAAAACAAACTGCAATAAATACTTAAATAACTACATAGCATAAATACATAATTGCAATAATATCCTCATCTGTAAAGAAAAAACTTGATTATCCATCACTTCATTACTTATATTATCATAACTCCATTATTATCATCACCTGTAAAGAAAAACTTCATTATTCATAGTACCATATTCTTCATCATTATTCATCAGCATTCATTATCATCCGCAAAAAATCACTTCATTTCTCATTACACAACTATTCCTTATCTCTAGCATATTTCATCACTAAAACTAAGATTTGTAGTTCTGTCTGACAGCTTGCATTAATCACCTTGTATTCTGAAAGAAAAAATTAGTTAAGACTGCTATTCTACGATGTGTATAGTATATTCTTGTTAATGCTTGTTAATTCTGATCCATTTACTCTTCCTCATAAGGTTTTTGTATCTTCTTTCGTCTATTCCGTAGTTGAAATTCCCATTTCTGTTTAATTTATTTCCTTTACGCATCATTTCTTTCTGAAATTGATGAACAAAGATTAATGTCTTGCATTTAAATCATATACCCACTAAATAATGACTGGTTTATGGTGACATAATTAAGCATACAGTATAACATGACAGAAAACGTAATATGTCAAAAGCATAGACAGTGTTCAAAGTCAAAAATGTACAGAGAATATCACAATGCAGCAGCAAAAAAAGAAAAATGTAAAACAGTCACGATGTTGAGATATCATAGGGCAAAAAAATGACAAAGTCAACTGGTGTGTATTATACCTTAACTATTTCACAGTGCATACAAACAAAACATGAAAACAATCGTACATACATTAAAAAAATGGAAAATGTGCACGGTCTGATGTGTAACCACAAGAAAAGCGACCTTCTAACCTTACCTTGCCGGGCACTTGCCAAGAAAAATACGATAATCATCAGTAATTAGTCACATAATTATAATTGCATAAGTGGTCATAAAGATTAGAAAATGGCATCGTAGCATGTTACACCATAAAGTGGTTTCATTCAAGAAAGGGTTTTATGTTGGATGCACTAATTGGCACTAATTGGCACAGACATCAAAACACATCATTGAAAACAGGAGCTAATGAATGGCATGGTTCTCAAAGTTTCGACGTGTACGACATTGGGGTGAGGAATGCTGCGAATCCGATATGGACCTGCGTATAGAAGTTCAAATTTACTGCACCTACCTTTTATTTTGTTGGATAAATAGTGTGTACGTACTAATATCTTCTGTCCCACGTGAAAGTCTCGGCGTGTACAAACCTGTTTTTGCTGTCTTCTCCGGCGCTCTGCGGCACGTTTGATGTTTTTCAGTGCAATGTCAATTATTTCACGGTGTCGTAGTCGACGAGATGTAGGAAAATTTACTAATTCTGTAATTTTGTTTGGTGGTTCAACGTATTTCAGTATAACAGACGGAGATAGCATAGTGGATTCATTTGGAATGGAATTAATTACATCTTGGAATGAGAATATGTGTGTGTCCCAATCAATATGTCTTTTGTGGCAGTATATTCTACACAGTTTACCAATTTCTTTCATGAATCGTTCACAAGGGTTCGAGGAAGGATGGTACCTGGATATATAGATGGAGAAATTGTTTTTAGCTCGTAACATGCGTGTCCATAAAGCAGAACGAAATTGTGATCCATTATCGGAAATTACTCTCATCACATGCCCTACATGAAATAGAAAATGTTTTACAAATGCTTTCGAAACAGTTTTAGCAGTAGCTTTGCGTAACGGAGTGAAAGTAACAAATTTTGAAGTGAGTTCAACAGCGACACAGATGTAGCAAAAACTTCTGTTAGTTCTCGTAATTGGACCAAAAATGTCTACTGCGGCCATATGTCTTAATTTAACAGGTACAATGGGATATAATGGAGGAATATGTGAAGTGGTGTCTGACTTAGCTTTCTGGCAAATTTTACATGACCCTAAAACTCGTCGTATACGTTTCTCCATGCTGGTAAAATAACAGTTCTGTCTCAGTGTAAGAAAACATTTTCTGGCTCCGTAATGTGCGTAACTTAAATGTGTATACCATATTAATTTGTTAACCAGTTCATCAGGAATGCATAATAACCAATTGTTGCTGTCAGGATGAGAGCGGCGAAACAGAATGTCATTGCGTACAGTGTAGTGGTTTCTAATCGTAACATTTTTCTTATCTTGCCAAAGGTGTTTAACTTCTTTCCACACATTGTCTTTATTTTTCTCTTTTGCTATATCCTGTAATGACGACGAAATAAAATTTTCAAATGCAACTTGCTGAATGTAGATGACGCTGAAATTTGCTTTGCAGAAGTTGGTTGCGATGTCATGCTGATTGTTGTCGAGAGAACGAGAAAGTGCGTCTGCTATAACATTTTGTGTGCCGGGAATGTGAACTATTGTAAAATTAAAGTCCTGTAAATAAAGTTTCCATCTGCTTAATCTGTCGTGAGTGAATTTAGCCGAAAGTAAAAATTGTATCGCTCTGTGGTCTGTGTAAACGGTGGTATGTCTGCCATAATGAAAATGTCTAAATCTCGTGAAAGCCGAAACAACACATAATGTTTCCAATTCTGTAACAGAATAATTTCGTTCAGCAGGTGACAGAATGCGACTTGCAAATGCGATGTTTTTAATTACTGTTGGGCCATCTTCTTCAATTTCCTGAAAAATATGTACGCCTAAAGCTGTGTTGGAACTGTCAGTGGCAATGGAAAAATTTTTAGTAAGATCTGGGTGCGATAAAAGTGGTGCATTCAACAGAGCATGTTTCAGGTTCACAAATTCAGAATGTGCTTGCTTATCCCATGACCAAATAGTGTTTTTACCTGTTAATTGGCATAATCTAGGTGTGTCTAAAGCAGAGTGATGAATAAATTTACGAAAAAAGTTAATTAAGCCAAAAAAGCTGCGTAATTGCTTCCTCGTTGTAGGAACAGTAATGTCACGTAGAGCTTGAAGTTTTTCCGGATTAGGCGCAATGCTTTCTGCTGAAATTACGTGTCCAAGAAATTTTATGGAAGTTTTGCCAAAATGCGATTTACTGAGATTAACTGTAAGTCCTTGTGCATGAAAAATTTGCAACAGTTGTTCTAAATTCCGATTGTGTTCAGTCCAGTTAGCTTCTGCAATAAGAATGTCATCTATGTACGTCGTAATTCTGTCCTTAAGTTCTGTCGGAAGTATTGTGTTCAAACCACGAATAAAAGCTGCAGAAGAAATAGTTAAGCCGAATGGTAATTTGCAAAATTGATAACAGTCACCAAAACAGAGAAAAGCTGTGTACTTTCTGCAATTCGGATGAAGCTGAATTTGCCAAAATCCCGATTTCAAATTTAATGTGGAATAAATAGCAGTGCCGTGAAATTTCTGTGGTAGTTCTTCTAGTATCTGTGGTCGATCTGTTTCATTAATAATAATGTCATTAATGTGACGCAAATCAAGTACAAGGCGAAGTGAGCCATCCTTTTTCTTAACAATATGGAGCGGGTTTATGTACTGACTAACTGCCGGTTCAATAATTCCCTGGTCAAGCATATCCTGCAATTCTTTTTTAACTTGTTATCTGTGGATATATGGAATGGGAAAATGCTTTGCTTTAAATGTGTCGTACTGTTTGACTTGAAATTCATACATAAAGCCGGACATAGTACCAGGAATGTTGTCAAAAACTGGAGCTTGCTGTAAAAGAATTTTGTGTAGTTGCGTGCGTTCGTCGTCTGTATTTGCACAGCTCTCCTTAACCTTATCAGAAATCATCTGCATTACATCATAGTCAGCTTCGTCTGGAGTATTATAGTTATGTACGTACGTATCTGTGAACGATGTGGAATTACAGTCTATGTTACGTGATACGGAAATGACCTCTGTGCGATTAATTGTTTGTTCTTCTGCAGATAGTGAGTGCTGAAATTCTATAGCAAATTGTATATTTTCATCCTTCAGCATTAAATAAGAATTCTGAAAATCGATAACTGCGTCGTGTTGTACCAGAAAATTCGTACCTAAAATAACGTTTGTTGTCAATAAAGGAACAACACAAAAATTTGAGTGAACTGTATGACCTGCAATACAAAATGATAAATGCGTCTGTAATTTAACGTCAGCTCCTGTACTCGATACTGCTCCTTTTACTTTCGTTTTGCCTAATGGTAATGTAGGATAGGTATTCTCTTTGTTACACTCGTTAAAAGTTTCTTCATTTATTACTGACATAGGTGATCCGGAATCGATTACTGCTGAAAATTTCGATGAGCCAATTTTAAATTCGATGACAGGATGTGAAATAGTTTTCTGAACAACTGGTCTTTCCTGCAAAAGAGTGTCTCTGATATCGTCAAAAGTCATTACATTTTCGTGAACAACATTCTACGTGTCAAAGGTAGTGCTTGTGTTACTTGAAGATGCGACCTGTACAGTATCTAGCCAGATTCTATCTGACGTGTTATTATTATCAGGAGGATGTTGCATTTCTACAATTTGGACTGTTCTATTACTTCTTCCAGACGTATTACGCTCTGGATGATACCTATTGTCGGGTTCATTCATGAGAATATGTTCTTGCGGATGATTTTGCTGTTGGTAAGATCGACTGTGATTATACGTACGCTGATAATTGTGCTCATTGTTTTTACGTCTGTCGTGATAGTCATTCCTATACGGTGCATTGCGATAGGAATTGAATTACTGTCTTCTCTGTACATAGTTGTTTCCTTGCTGCCATGCGTTACTATTTGTTGCATCAGCAACTATAGGTGCATGCGGCGAAACATCAGAGCTTGGTTGACCTTGTGTATTACATTGTTGGTTACGTATGCTAACCGGCTGGCTTTCATACTGTTGTGGCGGAAAACATCTAATTAGAATTTTGTCTGTTATTAAAGTTCTGTTGGTTGTCATTCCTAAACCGTCTATTACTTTTGCTATTAAAATTACGTGACTGATCGTAATTACTGTAGGTTTGTTGGCCTTGGTTATTATATGAAAAATTTTTGTTTACAAAAGAATAATCAGATTGCAGCACTTCTAAAAGCTGTAAAAGATCTCTGAATGCTGAAATGTTTTCTTTTTGCTGACCCGTTAGAAGTGACACTCTTAATGACGGTGGTAATTTAGAAATGCATAATTGTATAAGTGCGGATTCACTGCACGGTTCATTTAGGTACTGGTTTTGTTGCACCATGTGCTCAAAAAATTGCGTCACACTGGGAAAATTTGAGTTCTCGTAATTTGGCAAACTAATTAACTGACCTTTAATTCCGCGCTGTGTCGTCTTCGACCAATATGCTGACAGAAAAGCATTCTGAAGTTCTTCTACTGAGTAACATTGTCTCGCGATCGGTCTCATACGAGTTGCCGGTACGCCTTCCAAAAAACTGCAAATAAATTCAAGTTTGTGCATTACAGGCCAAGTCGGTGGAAAAGCAAAGCTAAATTGTTGTATCCAATCCAGGGGGTGAATCTGTGTTCTGTCATTTTTAAACCCTTCAAATTTTCTCACTGACAGGAAATGTTTGTAATCAAAATTATCGTCTCTGTATGACGGAACAGGTTCATGATTGTATGTGAATCTATTTGTCTGTGTCTGTTCGGAATCTAAGTCCCGTACTCTCTGTAGATTACTCAAATTATACGCGCTGCGTGAGTATGACAAATGTTCGCCAAATGGCGTCTGCTGTGATGTGTTAAACCCAGAAACATTTTAAATCTCTGTTACCTCTTGCGGTAAACATTACAATTTTCTACGCAACGTGTTATTAGACGAATCGATCTCATTAATTGTCTGCTGTAAATTTTGGAATTCAGGTGTTTGGTTAAATGAAATCGGTGCAGTATCGTCTGATTTGCTCTCATTATTACTTTCAATATCATCAATACGACTGGCCAATTCATCACATTTTTCAGTCAGTATTTTTACCTGATCATCGGTTTTAGTGTCAGAGGCATTAATCTGTTTTTGCAATTTACGTGTAGTTTCGTTCAGTTTTTTAACGTCAGCTTTCACGACATCGGAATCCTGTGTTAGTTCTAATTGTTCGAATCTGTCTGTCACTGTCTGAATATCTGCTGTGTGTGTATCTGTTTTTGATTTAAGATCAGAAATTTCATCACGTAATTCCGCGTTCAACTGTTCGATGGTATTAATTTTGTCGGACACTATAGCAATATTGTTGTCTACGTACGTTTTTGCTTTCGAAAACATTTTACGTTTGTCTTCTTGTCTCTGTGCAGTGATTGTTTCCATTACTTGACATTTTACTTTATTTTGATCCTGAATAAATTTGCGGAAACGCGTATCACTGTTTTGTATGTGAAGATTAACACGTTCGTCAATTTGAGAGTTCTGTTGGTCGAATTTCGCGTCTATCTTTGCGTCCATTGTACGCGAAAGTTCTGCTGTCATTGCTTTAAACTCGTCGCGTAATTGTGTAGCTTTTTCAGAGCATTGTTTAGCGACTCCGCTAATTTCGTCTCTGAGTGTTTCTGTTGTAGCTGTTTGCATTTCCCTTAATTCCTGAGCAACAGACCTAATTTCTTCACTACTTTTTTTTGAACAAGCCTCAATTTCATCGCGTAACTGTTCCTTAGTATCATGACACTGCGCGGCAACGGCTGTAATCTGCTCGCTAAGCTGTCTGGAATTGTTGTCTAATTTTTCATTTAACTGTCTGGAATTGTTGTCTAATTTTTCATTTAACTGTTTGTTCTGTTCACTAAGTTGTTTGTGATTGTTGTCTTGTCTTTCATTCTGTTGTTTGAAATTTTCATTAATTTGTTGAAGCAATATTGCCATAATTTGATCCAAGTCATTATTACCTACTCTATTCACTGTGCTGTTTAATGGTGGATCTGGAATTGTCTCGCTTTCTGTAACCATTTGTTTATTCTGAGATTTACAAAAAGGTTTGCCAGTCGAATGTACACTGTCGGTCACGATTTCGGAATTAAATGGATCCGTCGTACTTTCAGTACCCTGTCCATTTTCATTAGATAAATTTGTCTGTACGTTACTTGAATTTTCCAAACCGGGTGTGTTAAGCTGGGTATCGCTCATTAAAATAGGGTGTCCCGCGTCATCAATTGTAGTCAAATTAACAGAGGAGACAATTGAGTTCGTTTGTTCATCAGTAAGATAATAATCATCATTAGTGGTTGGAACGCACTGATTGTCAGTGAACGCAGGATTGTCATCATTACACTGCGTGTCACAATTACCATCGGTCACGTTGTTTAAGTCGGTAATTTTATTCAAAATACCTCGCGATACACTATTCACAGTCTTTCGCGGCATTTTTACAATAGTCACAATTATTCACAAAACAAATAAGCACAATGCAAAAACAACACACACAATACAACAGAGCAAAAAATTGCCGATGATCTGAGGAAAGAAAGTCACAAAATTAGTAAAAGCGATGCGCTAAATGCTAATTGTATTAAGTAAATAAGAGCAGATATCTGGCTGTTTCTTAGAAGATTCCCAAAGAAATACGATCCTGGTCGGATGTCGCCAAGTGTAACCTCCCCACAAAAATGTAAATCAATATTATTCAAATGTTAATGGACATAGTGCCAAGTGTAACCTCCCAGCAATGGAATTTAATGACAATGACAATAAATGAAAAATAGCAATCTGACCCATGTGTAAGCTCCCCACAAAAATGAAAGTCAATTCAATAAAAAATGAAATCTCAGTGACAATGAAAACGCAAATAGACCGAAATGTCGATCTTAGGCCCTGTTCTTACCTCAGTAAAATTGCATCTGATCTTATTTTTCGGCATAGCTTG
This sequence comes from Schistocerca serialis cubense, assembly GCF_023864345.2. Taxonomy (NCBI): domain Eukaryota; kingdom Metazoa; phylum Arthropoda; class Insecta; order Orthoptera; family Acrididae; genus Schistocerca; species Schistocerca serialis. The sequence continues at coordinate 173,079,430 of NC_064642.1, forward strand.
GAGGAAATGCATCGCAAAAATTCTTTGAACTTAAGTACATTTTTTCTTTAAGGAAATGCATGGGAAATTTTCTTTCAATAAAATGTTTGTTTTGTTAAAATGCTTGATTTGAAAACAAAATTATTATTGGGGCGATTCTTGAACAAATTAATTACACTTAAGATGCATTACATTATCAGATGAGCGCAATGCTGCTTCATTACCTTATTTAAAAATATACCTCGTCCTGAATCTTGACCAGAGTCCCATGTCGACGCCCGCCGACTCCTCACACACAACTGCGACCGACTAAAACTCGCAACTCGACCGCAACTACCGACTCCCTACATGCAACTGAACTCTCGCGCGGTCAAGCGCAGACTAGCAACAATAAATAACTCTCTGGTCATAGATTCTGTCATGGCTCGCCATCGCTGGTACTGAATACCCTGCATACATACGTGTTTCAAGGGCTTGCGTATTGTGACTGTATTTCTTGGCAACTGTTTAATTTGATTTCTTGTTTATCGGTCTGGTGAAAACTTATGCCAAGTTTACTAATATCCGCCTGTGGTCCGGAAGTTGGTTTGAAGGTAAATCCGTTGGTAAATCTTTACTGGACATAACTGTTAACTGATCTTGCGTTGAATTAATGCCATTATTAAATCGTTTCTTGTGTGCTATAAATTGTATTACCATAGACGAGGAGACAGGGAACATTCTGTGGTCGAGGGTAGGCACGGTTGCTGCTTTGCGCGTGGCATCTTGTCGCTCGCTATCATTTCCCGCGTTAGTACGGGCGGCGTGAGATTAGTTTGCTCGCGGTTGTATGGCCGCTAGTCAGCTGTGCCTGCTCCCGCTTCAGGGTGTGCCGTGTTTCGTAAGGCGTACGCCGACTTTCAGTCACTGTTACTCCTGTGTTGCTGTCGGTCGCTTACCGAAACGTTAGTCTGTTTTAGCACGGTGGCCACAGGGCCGTGACGATGTCGGTTGATGACCAGCGTTGGGGCGGTCGTCCGCTCTGAGTGGCTTCGGTCGCTTGGACTTGGCAGTTACCTTAAACAGATCAAACTTGTTTATTTGCTGTAAATTACTAAGTAATTTGTGAGAAAAGTTAGAACTCAGCTTTTCATGATTTTACACAACTCAAGCATTTTGGTAAGGCATTTTCCTATCTGTTTTATTTAAATGAGAATTCTTCATTGGGTTTATTCACCTGTTGAAGCTTAACATAAAATTAGTAACTTAGCTTTCATGATTTTACTTAATTTAAGCATTCTTGCAAAGCAGTCCTTTATCTACGTTTTATTGATTGGTAATTCTTTATTGGGGTTATTCACTGGTTGAAGGTTAACATATGTTTGTACACAAGTTTATGTTCTTGCTTAACCGAAATTTGTTAAGAGCCTTTATTGCTGGAAGATCATTAAAGCTTGGGTGCTTGTAATTGTGAATACTGTTGTCTATGTTGCGGGGCTACCCTTGGCCCGCATCTCGTGGTCGTGCGGTAGCGTTCTCGCTTCCCACGCCCGGGTTCCCGGGTTCGATTCCCGGCGGGGTCAGGGATTTTCTCTGCCTCGTGATGGCTGGGTGTTGTGTGCTGTCCTTAGGTTAGTTAGGTTTAAGTAGTTCTAAGTTCTAGGGGACTTATGACCACACGGTTGAGTCCCATAGTGCTCAGAGCCATTTGAACCATTTTGGGCTACCCTTCGACTTACACAGCCAAGCTGTCCTATCTATCAGTACGGGCAGGGTGCTTCTAATTTCGTAATTTCCTGACGTGATCCACCCAGAATGAAAACAGCGTCTGGCAGGCCGCCAAGAGACGTCTTTCTCCAGGAAGGCAATGGACCAGCATATCGCTCCAGAACTGTGTCAGAATTTATTAAGAAACAAGGAACGTTCCACGGATATATGGGTGCCTACGTGTTCTCGGTAACATCCACGTAACCCGCCCCCCTCTCCATCCCCTCAAGAAACAAGTTCACCTACCATCTGTCCTACTGAGTACATGCAGGACGCCACAGACCCATAGGTACACGACACAGACCTATATGTGAACAATCTCCTTGAGTTGTAGGCCACGATGGCTCTTCAGTGCCTTCCCTGCGTCGTTTAGTTCACATCTCGACTCGCTCCGTAAGCAAGGTGAAAGAGGATATCACGCGCTACTAGGTAGGAGTATGATTCAGTTGCTCTCAGATTTAAAACATACGGATAATTACTTGAAATGACTAAATTACTCCTTAAATCCCAGTATTTTTTTTAATTCTGAAAAAATTAAGAATACATAAACTGGTATTCATCTAGAGCTACAGTCCCGCTTTTTGTGTCTTCTTTGCTTCTAGGTGAATATATTCCGGAAAAAGGACTCTTTCTATAACAAACACAAACGTCTTCCTTCTTCATCTACATTTGGATGGATACTCTACAAATCACATTTAAGTGCCTGGTAGAGGGTTTATCGAACCACTCATCCTCTCGAGTTTCAATGAAATTCGAAGCGCATGCGCGCGCATACACACAAGCACACACACACACACACACACACACACACACACACAATCACGTGTGCACACTCAAACAGACAGATATGAACATACTCATACACACAGACAAACCCTCAAAGTTTGCTAAGCAAGACTACAGTGGAAGTTTCAAAGAACAGTTTCATAGATTACAGACAATGTTGAAACCACAAAATTAAGTGTAGTCTCATGACACACAGCCGTCCAGACTCACGAAACTGAGAAGCCCCCCTCATGTTCTCATACCCAACAAGCAGAAACATTTTCGAAATCAATTGCAGGAAACCAGTAACTTCTAATAAAATTTAACATGCCTGCGTTGACAACAGCGCTTAACAAATAAACAGTGGCAGTAAGAAGAACGTTAACAAAACGTAAAATAACCCAGTCACCATTTATTTCACTATGGGTGTAACTTTTTCGATCTATATATGCAGTGAATTGTAGGAAAACCATTAGTTGAAAATATAACCTTTGTTTTAATATCGGCGGTATTGCAGGTGAGCGACAGCTACATAAACAAGATTATTTTGTATTAAGATATACATTTTGTTAAAATATTGAAAATATACTGCCCACAGCCTCAGAATTATACGATGTTTGATGCAGACTACCATTTGTTATTCGATATAAAAATAAAAAGACACACATTAAAGATCGTGAAAAAAGAAGAAAATTGTCTTTGTTGAAGACAGACTCCCTTGTGTATCATATGAATACACAGAATCGTTTGTAGTTTCACAAACTGACACCATTATTAACGCAGTGGACTGGTGTTAGGCATTACATAGGTAAAAATTTCGATCCGATCATCCAGATATAGATTTCTCTTCTTTTGTTTCCTTGTTTCCTATTGCAGTGTTCCCTTTGATAAAGATGATTAATTCCTTAATCCTTCTCATACTGAGATTCTGTTTCGTCTATGATGTCTTCACTTCAAGCACTTCCTTTCCTTCTGGTTTATAACTGTAGCTACAGATTTAAATAAAGGGAGTGTGCCTTTCTTCAAACAATGAGTTACTCTTAAAATTGGTCACTTTAGGCAAGAGACATGACAGTTAGTAACGAAAGATTTGTGCTGGGAGTTTTCCAAGTCAGTACAATCATCACTGCTCTATTAATTATATAATACAACAATCGCGTGTATTGTGATAGCTTCTGAAATAATATTTCTATTAGCTCTTTCTACAATATTCAGTCCGTTAGAGACGAGGAGTTTCGTAAAGAGAATGTAATTCGTTTCTACTGACGCTTCAGCATCTCCCAATACGACAGCAACGGGCATCGTTAAGCCGTTCATCGCGGCTCCCTGCAGTTCCAGATAAACTAATCGACTGCTGATGGTAATTGCGAGCGGTGCGTTTGAAACGTGTTGAGCGACAAATTTCAAGTTTCGAACGATATCGTAATTAAATATGCGCCTTAATGAAGAGACAATTCCAATAATTGCTTTTTAAATAGGGGCAGCGTCCATTCTCCTGATTTGGGCAGCAGGACAGAATGATTCTGGGAGAAAGAAGCGCAGACTGGATTATCGGTAATGCGTTTACGGCTCATACGGGTATTTCTGCCGCGTTTGAAAATTTCATCATAATACAACTGCCTATTCCATATATTTTGGTTAATATGGGATCACGCCGGTAAGTTATCTCAATATTTCATAATTGCAGTTTTAAAATTACTATCTGATCGTTAAATATAATAAAAATCATTATTGAACGTTAGCAAACAATATATTTATGTTTTACAGGTGATTAAAATGGAACAGCAAGCCACTGCGTATCACAAAGAGTCCAGATAGCAGTTAGGAAAATAAATTTCATCCCCTAGCTTTGAATGCTGATAAATCGGTCCAAGGTTCGTAGACTTGATTAATAGCCCAACAACTTACTGCAAATGATATCATTTTATTCATTCCACTAACACTTGTTAAATTCACAATTTTGTAGAATCTTGCTACTTATGTAACTGGTTAACATGTACTCTGTAGGTAAGTGAACTCTCCAGCTTGAACTGGACTTGTTTGGAGGGGGCAGCCATCGTTATACAAATAATATCCTAACAATACGATTGTTCCATATCCATTGTTTAAACATTTACATTTATAAATTTACAGAGAAAAATTGAGAGTTGACACATATTCAAGTACATTTTTAAGCTTTCCAAATGGGTGGAAAATGTTTCATAGAGACTGAATTTTAACAAGAATTAATTTTCTTTGCGAAATTACGTTAACTAATGTGATCTCTAAACTAACCCAAAAACCTTTACATTTCTTCTTAATTAAATAATTAGTTCCATTAGTAGTCTGGAACCGCGCGACCGCTACAGTCGCAGGTTCGAATCCTGCCTCGAGTATGGATGTGTGTGATGTCGTTAGGTTAGTTAGGTTTAAGTAGCTCTGAGTTCTAGGGGACTGATGACCTCAGACGTTAAGTCCCATAGGGCTTAGAGTCACTTGAACCATTCTTCTCCTTTAGTAAAGCTTTGAAAAGACTCACTGAGGTGCTATATATTTTAGTCCATCTCTTACATTACTACGTGGTTTTTCTGTAATTTTCGAAAGATAATTTTACACGAAGATAGCTGTATTGCAAAACTGGAAAATCACTGCTTGACAATGGCCGAGGAGTACTCGGGCGGATGCTAGTGGATTTTACACCACATGAAGCAGCTGGAGCGTCGAGAGAATTTTGTCAAATTTTTTTCAGTTAATCGTAAACTTGTAGAGCAGAAAATTAAAAATCATAAATGACAGCTACAGTCATAAGGCGTTATAATGATGGTGATTTTGATCCACGTAATGCATTATAAATGTGTGCCGCATTCCTCAAAATGCTCTTCTCGATGTGTTTCATTAAACAGTTGTGACAAATCTTATACCAGGAACGCGTCTTCAGATACTTTTCTAAAGCTCACAGTCTTTGTAGCTACGCAAATGTAAACATACTTTGTTTTTAGGATTGTCAAGAGAAGAAACAGTTGGCACTGTTGGCACTATATTAATTTAACAGTACACACTCAGGTGACAGAAGCCATGGGATAGTGATATGCAACATACAGATCTACATCCACACTCCGCATGCCACCTGACGGTGTGTGGCGGAGGGTACCTTGAGTACCTCTATCGGTTCTCCCTACTATTCCAGTCTCGTATTGTTCGTGGAAAGAAGGAGTGTCGGCATGCTTCTGTGTGGGCTCTAATCCCTCTGATTTTATCCTCATGGTCCCTTTGCGAGATATACGTAGGAGGTCACCGAAGTGTCAAGCAATATACTGCTTGACACTTCGGTGAAGGTATCTTCTCGAAACTTCAACAAAAGCCCATACCGAGCTACTGAGCGTCTCTCCAGCAGAGTCTTCCACTGGAGTTTATCTATCATCTCCTAACGCTTTCGAGATTACTAAATGATGCTGTAACGAAGCGCGCTGCTCTCCGTTGGATCTTCTCTATCTCTTCTATCAACCCTATCTGGTACGGATCCCACACCGCTGAGCAATATTCAAGCATCTACATCTACATCTACATTTATACTCCGCAAGCCACCCAACGGTGTGTGGCGGAGGGCACTTTACGTGTCACTGTCATTACCTCCCTTTCCTGTTCTAGTCGCGTATGGTTCGCGGGAAGAACGACTGTCTGAAAGCCTCCGTGCGCGCTCTAATCTCTCTAATTTTACATTCGTGATCTCCTCAGGAGGTATAAGTAGGGGGAAGCAATATATTCGATACCTCATCCAGCAACGCACCCTCTCGAAACCTGGCGAGCAAGCTACACCGCGATGCAGAGCGCCTCTCTTTCAGAGTCTGCCACTTGAGCTTGTTAAACATCTCCGTAACGCTATCACGGTTACCAAATAACCCTGTGACGAAACGCGCCGCTCTTCTTTGGATCTTCTCTATCTCCTCTGTCAACCCGATCTGGTACGGATCCCACACTGATGAGCAATACTCAAGTATAGGTCGAACGAGTGTTTTGTAAGCCACCTCCTTTGTTGATGGACTACATTTTCTAAGGACTCTCCCAATGAATCTCAACCTGGTACCCGCCTTACCAACAATTAATTTTATATGATCATCCCACTTCAAATCGTTCCGCACGCATACTCCCAGATATTTTACAGAAGTAACTGCTACCAGTGTTTGTTCCACTATCATATAATCATACAGTAAAGGATCCTTATTTCTATGATGGCTGCAGTATCGCGTATACAAGGTATAAAAGGGTAGTGCATTGGCGAAATTGTCATTTGTACTCAGGTAATTCAAGTAAAAACGTGCTCAGAGCCATTTGAACCATTTTTGAACTGCATGAAATAACCGCAGAAATCGATGTGGGGCTACGCCGAACGTATCTGGTAGGAACAGAGCGTCGAAAATTGGTGCTGATGAGCTATGACAGAAGACAACCGACGCGAGTGCCTTTGTCAACAGCACTTCACCTACTGCACCTCTCACGAGCTCGTGACATATCAGTTGGACCATAGACAACTGGAATACCGCGGCCTAGTCAGATGAGTCCCGATTTCAGTTGGTATGAGCTGATGGTGTGGGTTGAGTGTGGCTCAGACTCCACGAAGCAACTGACGAAAATTGTCAACAAGGCACTGTGCCAGGCGGTGGTGGCTGCATAGTGGTGTGAATTGTGTTTACATGGAATGGTCCGTTTCTCTGGTCCAGCTGAACTAATTGAGACCATTTGCAGCGCAGTTCGTGGACTTCATGTTCCAAACAACAATGTAAAATTAATGGATGACAATGCAGCGTGTCACCAGGCAACAATTCTTCGCGATTGGTCTGAAGAACATTCTGGATAATTTGAGCGAATGGTTTGGCCACCCAGACCGCTAGACATGAATGCCGTCCAACATCTGTGGGACGTAATCGAGTGGTCAGTTAGTGCACAAAATCCCGCACCGGCAACACTTTCGCATCTACGGATGGCTATACTAATAAGCAGCACGACCTAGTATTTATGCAGGGGACTCCTAACGGCTTACTGAGTCAATGCCACTTCGCGTTGCCTCCACTACTACGAGCGGAAGAAGGTCCGACACGACATTGGGTGGTATCCCATGAATTTCGTCACTTCAGTGTAGAAAAGTCTTTACACGAATGGCATAGCTTCTAAGAAAGAACTCTTTACATTTATGACTTGTCAACATAACTGTCATTCACAGCCTTCTGCTTGTTGTAATAAACAACTAAATTACAGTCAGTTGCAAGTATACTTTCAGTATGGTTATTTTACATCAATTTACCTACGAATTATAGCCAGGTTTTGTCCATTACACTGCGTCATTCCCCCTTATCCTTGCGGTTGTAATTTGATAAAATGCATTTTGGTACCTTAATTTTTAGAATAATTTATACTTATATAGTTCAGTTCGGTCACTGAGAATTGCTCACTCTGGTTACAACAAGCAACACATGCTACAACGGCATACATCTTTAAAGAGAGATAACACTGCCGCTAATTACAGCTGTAGCAGCATAAATCGGCATACAACACTCGCCGAGTTGGTATGAAGTGTTCTGCCCACTTGCATATGCAAGCGATTAGCATTTCAGCGTAATTGCATACACGAGCAACGATTAGCGTCCTCTGTATTACGTAAATTAGGAAACATCGCACAGTGGCATTCTCATTCATAAATAGCATATAAATGTTTGTTGCCTGTGAGAAGAGCGTGTTATAGTTTGTGTAAGAGGAAGCAAGAGGGAGAAGCATCTACTAGCACCAGTCGAAAATTCGAGTGGACTGTGAACTGGGGACTGTGGAGACAGCATTTAACCACTTCATAACGTCGCTATCCGTGCTGATCTGGCTTACCCAAGTGTCATGCATATCTGGAACCGATGGGTGCAGGAGGACGGTGCAGGATCTGAACTGCCCCACGCAACTTGGGACCGACGCAACAGATGTATTGATACCTCCGAATTTCAGAGTCGCGAAGCCAAGTTATTTGCCTAGAGTCACGAAATGGGTGTATCTCGCAGCAAGACCGGTATCCACACGGACACTGCACCGACACCTGGAATATCATGCAGCTAGGCAATTATTGTACTGCTTTCCCTTAAGGTTGCAACAGAGATTAGGGACGTTAGTGGTTATCGCTGAAACGATCTGTTTTCTGCTTTATCCGTTTCTTTCCTACGCCAGTTTAAACTTTATTTTAAAACCTCTCAAAATAACCGGTTTCTGAAATTACCGATTTTCGTTCCGTTATTCTTATTATGTCCGCAGCTCGTGGTTTCGCGGTAGCGTTTCGCTTCCCGAGCATGGGGTCCCGGGTTCGATTCCCGGCGGGGTCAGGGATTCTCACCTGCCTCGAGATGACTGGGTGTTGCTGTGTCGTCTTCATCATCATCATTCATCCCCATTACGATCGGAGGAAGGCAATAGCAAACAACGTCCGCTAGGACCTTGCCTAGTACGGCGGTGCGGGTCTCCCGCTCGTCCCCTACTATCTGTCGCGGAGTATGGGGCTTCATCGTCATAACTCCTATTATTTCCTCTAACAAAAACAAAAATCGTAAAAAAATGAAAAATTTTAATTCTTTCAGTTTAAGATACATAGAATCAAAATATTAATCTAAACAGGCAAATAAAAGAGAACTATGTTCGTCCAGCGTTCGCTGCTTGTCTCGAAAAGTGATAATTGGTAGAATACCACAAAAAAATTCACCAGTAGTCTTCTACTGACTCAAATGTTTCGAGACTGCTCAAAAATCGTGTTGTAATCAAGTATCATGCCACTACTTAGGAATTACCATAATCAGTGCCAATAGGTGAAAACTGAAGTTGAAGAACTCTATTTTGCATTTTAAGTTGTCCGTTTCCAAGGGCTACAAGCAGATAGTCTTGTTAGGGTACACACAGGCAACAGATCACCTGTTTTTATTTTTATTTTATCTTAATCTGTGGTGAATTGATAAATTTAAGTTTTTTCCTCATGCGACGTCACTAATTTGTTGCGGCACCTCCCGCTTTTAAACTTTCAAAGCAAATGGAGCATTGTCGTTCACTGATACTGCACTTCCTTAAATACTTCCTGCTTAGGGACCCTGCATCCTGTTATACAACTTATGCCCATTGAAGATAGCGAGAAAATACAATGTAGGCCAGATGGGGCAAGTATTGCACATGGCGTGTACACATGTACCAACCATCTAATAGACCACACTGCACACCAACAGGTACGTTATTTTCTCAGCAACCAATTCTTATGCCATGCGTTTGTGGCCAGTTTCTCTCCGCTTTTACTAAAACAGCTTTGATCGCTTTACCCATTTTCTGTTCTAACGTAGTATTTCAAAGGAATGGAAAAATTATGAATAAAAATTATTCAAAGAAAAGATTTTTTAAAAAAATCATAGGTTTTCGGCTTTTTCCCGGTTAGTACTAGTAAGTAAGAAAACACCTGTTAGAACAGACCAAACAAATACTGAAAAATACCGGCTATTCAGAACTAAAATACAGGTAGCGGTTTTAAGCGGTCGGTTTTTCCCATCCGTAGCAGAGAGAGAGAAACCGACAGTAAAACGGCGTATGACAACACAGCTCAGAGGAAAGGCACCTTATCATCCTGTCAGGCGAGTAGCGGTTCCGCGTAGAGCACCACGATTATTGTATCCTTGAGTGGAGGTTCCAATGACAATGAACACGCAAGGTTGCATTCGTAATCGTAACACAGGTTCATTAATTTGAGTGACTGTATGGGGTACCTATGAGTACACATCTTCTAGCAGCTGTTATGTTTTTAATGTTTTAAGAGCGAGGGCAGATTCTGTCTTCGAGGTCGCGGTAACCTTATCTTTCAATACGATAACCCAAGACCACATGTAGCCTGTGCAATCTTAATCTGTCAATGCAGCATAAAATATGTGAGGAAATATTTAAACTTTAAATATTTCCTGATAAATTATGACAAACTGTGCATATAACAATAAACTTAGTCAGAAATGATCAGGTGGATGTAACCGAGAAAAGGCTAAGAAACAGTACACTATGTTTCACACCGAATTTTTCACTCATCAGCAGGGTGTGCGGGCAAGGGCTTCTCAAACTAAGCCACTCAAGCACGGCTGACAATCTGCCCTCATACGTTTACTTCTACTTTAACTTCTACATCTACATAATTGCTCTGAAATCCACACGTAAGGGACTGGCAGAGAGTTCTTCGTACAACCTAGAGACTATTTCTCTGTCATTCCACTCTCTAACAGTGAGAAGGAAAAATGAAAATTTAAATATTTCTGTACGAGATCTGATTTCTCTAATTTTATAGCGATGATCATTTCTATGTAGATTGGTGACAATAAAATATTTTGACATTCAGAGGAGAAATTTAGTGATTAAAATTTCGTGAAAAGATCTTGTAGCAACGATAAACGCCTTTGCTTTAATGATTGCCACCCCAACTCGCTTATCATTTCCATGAAACTCTCTCTCCTACTTCAGGATAATACAAAATGAGCTACTCTTCTTTCCCCTTGTTCGATGTCCTTCGTCACTCCTATCTGGTTAGGTTCCCTTATAGCTCAGCAGTAGTCTAGCAGAGGGCGAACAAGCGTAATGTAGGCAGTCTAATTAGTAGACCTGTTTCATCTTCTAAGTGTTTTATCAGTAAAACCTTTTCTGTGGTTTGCCTTCCGCACAATTTAAGCTGCTCATAATTGTAATTCCTAGATATTTAGTTGAACTGACCGACTTTAAATTTGTGATTTTTCGTGTAACAGAAATTTAAAAGAGTTCTTTTCGTTCCCATATGGATGACCTCACACTTTTCCTAATTCAGAAAAGTTGACGGTTTTCGTACCATACAGATAACGTGTCTAAGTAAGTGGTTTTGTCCTTCTGATGACATCAATGGACGGTAAATGACAGCATCATTCTCAAACAATTTAAGAGGGCTGCTCCGATTATCTCAAAATTCTTTATGTAGATTAGGAACAGTCGAGTGCCTATAACAATTCCTTCGGGAACTTCAGATATCACTTCTGTTTTATACAATGATTCTCCGTCGATTACTCAACCCTTCTGACAGGAAAATACGATTCCACTCGCACAACTGAAGCGATTTTGCATAGGCACGTAATATGATTAAGAGTCACTTGTGAGGAACTGCGTGAGAAACCTTTTGGACATTTGGGAACATGGAATCAGTTTTAAGATCCTCTATCCATAGCATTAATAACTTTGTGCGGATAAAGAGCTAGTTGTGTTTCAGATGGACACTTTCTGAATCCGCGCTGACTATAGATCAATAGACCGTTGCGTCCGAGGTAACTGATAATGTTACAACACGGTGCAAATTCTACTACTGCATTTAGACGTCAGTCAGATGAGCCTCTAATTCAGCGGATTACACCTATTTTCTTTCTGCAGTATTGGCGTGACCTGTGCAACTTTCCAGTCTTTTGGTACGGATCTGTCGTCGATTGAGTGGTTGTATATTGTTGCTAAGTATGCAGGAACGTAACTGGTATGCAGTATGTGCTAGAAAACTTGCCTTTATTAACACCTTTGCTACGCGGAGGGTATCTACTTCAAGGTTCCTCATACTGACAGCTGATCTTGACTGGAATTCTAGAGTATTTACTTTGTCTCCCTTGGCGAAGGAATTTCGGAAATCTGCTTTCAAGAACTCCACTTTAGTGACGCTGTCATCAGTTTACTTCCACTAGTCTCCCATCCACTACCTTACGAACTTCACAGAAGTTACCCTGCGAGGGACTAGCACTCCTGCAAGAAAGGATACTGCGGAGATATGGCTTGGCGACAGCTTGTGTAATGTTTTTGGTTGGTAGAGAACTTACCCGTGAAAGGTAAAGGTCCCGAGATCGAGTCGCAGTTCAGCACACAGTTTTAATCTGCCAGTAAGTTTAATGCATTACTTTCTGTGATGAGAATACCACTTGTCGAATGTACCCAGATAGCTTACAGAGTGTGGGGCAAGGAGTGGAGGTAGTAATCTCCGCCGAACACACCGACTGCCGTGGGAAAGATGCTCCACTTCCTCACACTGTGCTGGCACTACACATGTGCTACTGATAAGCGTCAGTCCAATGTTGAACTGACACATCTCAATTTTCTTTCATTGTTGTTGTTGTTATGGTCTTCAGTCCTGGGACTGGTTTGATGCAGCTCTCCATGCTACTCTATCCTGTGCAAGCTTTTTCATCTCCCAGTACCTACTGCAACCTACATCCTTCTGAATCTGCTTAGTGTATTCATCTCTTGGTCTCCCTCTACGATTTTTACCCTCCACGCTGCCCTCCAATACTAAATTGGTGATCCCTTGATGCCTCAAAACATGTCCTACCAACCGATCCCTTCTTCTGGTCAAGTTGTGCCACAAACGTCTCTCCTCCCCAATCCTATTCAATACCTCCTCATTAGTTATGTGATCTACCCATCTAATCTTCAGCATTCTTCTGTAGCACCACATTTCGAAAGCTTCTATTCTCTTCTTGTCCAAACTATTTATCGTCCATGTTTCACTTCCATACACGGCTACACTCCATACGAATACTTTCAGAAATGACTTCCTGACACTTAAATCAATACTGGATGTTACAAATTTCTCTTCTTCAGAAACGCTTTCCTTGCCACTGCCAGCCTACATTTTATATCCTCTCTACTTCGACCATCATCAGTTATTTTGCTCCCCAAATAGCAAAACTCCTTTACTACTTTAAGTGCCTCATTTCCTAATCTAATTCCCTCAGCATCACCCGACTTAATTAGACTACATTCCATTATCCTTGTTTTGCTTTTGTTGATGTTCATCTTATATCCTCCTTTCAAGACACTGTCCATTCCATTCAACTGCTCTTCCAAGTCCTTTGCTGTCTCTGACAGAATTACAATGTCATCGGCGAACCTCAAAGTTTTTATTTCTTCTCCATGAATTTTAATGCCTACCCCGAATTTTTCTTTTGTTTCCTTTACTGCTTGCTCAATATACAGATTGAACAACATCGGGGAGAGGCTACAACCCTGTCTTACTCCCTTCCCAACCACTGCTTCCCTTTCATGTCCCTCGACTCTTATAACTGCCATCTGGTTTCTGTACAAATTGTAAATAGCCTTTCGCTCCCTGTATTTTACCCCTGCCATCTTTAGAATTTGAAAGAGAGTATTCCAGTCAACATTGTCAAAAGCTTTCTCTAAGTCTACAAATGCTAGAAACGTAGGTTTGCCTTTCCTTAATCTTTCTTCTAAGATAAGTCGTAAGGTCAGTATTGCCTCACGTGTTCCAGTGTTTCTACGGAATCCAAACTGATCTTCCCCGAGGTTGGCTTCTACTAGTTTTTCCATCCGTCTGTAAAGAATTCGTGTTAGTATTTTGCAGCTGTGACTTATTAAGCTGATAGTTCGGTAATTTTCACATCTGTCAACACCTGCTTTCTTTGGGATTGGAATTATTATATTCTTCTTGAAGTCTGAGGGTATTTCGCCTGTTTCATACATCTTGCTCACCAGATGGTAGAGTTTTGTCAGGACTGGCTCTCCCACGGCCGTCAGTAGTTCCAATGGAATATTGTCTACTCCGGGGGCCTTGTTTCGACTCAGGTCTTTCAGTGCTCTGTCAAACTCTTCACGCAGTATCGTATCTCCCATTTCATCTTCATCTACATCCTCTTCCATTTCCATAATATTGTCCTCAAGTACATCGCCCTTGTATAGACCCTCTATATACTCCTTCCACCTTTCTGCTTTCCCTTCTTTGCTTAGAACTGGGTTTCCATCTGAGCTTTTGATATTCATACAAGTCGTTCTCTTATCTCCAAAGGTCTCTTTAATTTTCCTGTAGGCAGTATCTATCTTACCCCTAGTGAGATAGGCCTCTACATCCTTACATTTGTCCTCTAGCCATCCCTGCTTAGCCATTTTGTACTTCCTGTCGATCTCATTTTTGAGACGTTTGTATTCCTTTTTGCCTGTTTCACTTACTGCATTTTTATATTTTCTCCTTTCATCAATTAAATTCAATATTTCTTCTGTTACCCAAGGATTTCTACTAGCCCTCGTCTTTTTACCTACTTGATCCTCTGCTGCCTTCACTACTTCATCCCTCAAAGCTACCCATTCTTCTTCTACTGTATTTATTTCCCCCATTCCCGTCAATTGCTCCCTTATGCTCTCCCTGAATCTCTGTACAACCTCTGGTTCTTTTAGTTTATCCAGGTCCCATCTCCTTAAATTCCCACCTTTTTGCAGTTTCTTCAGTTTTAATCTACAGGTCATAACCAATAGATTGTGGTCAGAGTCCACATCTGCCCCTGGAAATGTCTTACAATTTAAAACCTGGTTCCTAAATCTCTGTCTTACCATTATATAATCTATCTGATACCTTTTAGTATCTCCAGGGTTCTTCCATGTATACAACCTTCATTCATGATTCTTAAACCAAGTGTTAGTTATGATTATGTTGTGCTCTGTGCAAAATTCTACCAGGCGGCTTCCTCTTTCATTTCTGTCCCCCAATCCATATTCACCTACTATGTTTCCTTCTCTCCCTTTTCCTACACTCGAATTCCAGTCGCCCATGACTATTAAATTTTCGTCTCCCTTCACAATCTGAATAATTTCTTTTATTTCATCATACATTTCTTCAATTTCTTCGTCATCTGCAGAGCTAGTTGGCATATAAACTTGTACTACTGTAGTAGGTGTGGGCTTCGTGTCTATCTTGGCCACAATAATGCGTTCACTATGCTGTTTGTAGTAGCTTACCCGCATTCCTATTTTCCTATTCATTATTAAACCTACTCCTGCATTACCCCTATTTGATTTTGTGTTTATAACCCTGTAGTCACCTGACCAGAAGTCTTGTTCCTCCTGCCACCGAACTTCACTAATTCCCACTATATCTAACTTCAACCTATCCATTTCCCTTTTTAAATTTTCTAACCTACCTGCCCGATTAAGGGATCTGACATTCCACGCTCCGATCCGTAGAACGCCAGTTTTCTTTCTCCTGATAACGACATCCTCTTGAGTAGTCCCCGCCCGGAGATCCGAATGGGGGACTATTTTACCTCCGGAATATTTTACCCAAGAGGACGCCATCATCATTTAATCATACAGTAAAGCTGCATGCCCTCGGGAAAAATTACGGCTGTAGTTTCCCCTTGCTTTCAGCCGTTCGCAGTACCAGCACAGCAAGGCCGTTTTGGTTATTGTTACAAGGCCAGATCAGTCAATCATCCAGACTGTTGCCCTTGCAACTACTGAAAAGGCTGCTGCCCCTCTTCAGGAACCACACGTTTGTCTGGCCTCTCAACAGATACCCCTCCGTTGTGGTTGCACCTACGGTACGGCTATTTGTATCGCTGAGGCACGCAAGCCTCCCCACCAACGGCAAGGTCCATGGTTCATGGGGGGGGGGGGGGGGATTTTCTTTCATAAATGATTAAAATTCATCACAATCTGAGTTCTATTCCTGTCAGTTAATGAATATTTAACGATTGTAATAAGTAACCTCAGTGACGGCCAGGATTAAGCTGTCTACTTCTATACTAATTCCTTCTTTTTCCTGATGGCAGTTTTGCATATTATAGTTTCGGTTGTTTAGTTTCGTCCATGATGAGCCGGGGCAGGAAGAGAGTACCAGGGCACTCACAGTCCGGCCCGACCCGCCTTAGAATTTGAATTCGCCTTTCAGAGGAGAGCTACTGATATGAGGCGAAGTGTCTCCGTGCGGCACGTGCAATGCCACAACCAATACACTGTTTGCCCCAGACACCTATGAGTTGCAGTTCAGCAGTTTCTCAGTCTGCACAATATGGGGTACCGGCCTTCTTCAGCAAAGTCATATAACGTGCCGTAAAGAGCATCTGCACCTGTGCCATTTGTTCAAAGCACATTTCAAAAGAACTTCGTTTTTCACCGACGGAACGCCTTTCTGGAATGCTGTTGGGATGAAATCTGCCACAGACACTGATCCCTGCATTCCTCATTCCGCTTTACGAGGATGGGATATTTGTGGGTTGGAGAGCATAGATAGCGAGGCCAACATGGAAGGCCAACAGCAAATTGATTAGCAGGCAACCATTATAGCCTAATCCCAGTTTGTTATTTAACGAGCACCAAGGTGACCCTTTCCTGGAAACATCAGAAACCACTGCTACTGTGCACAAGGAAATGGTGCACATCCTCGCGGATCGCGTGTCGACTCTTCCAGCATCTGCCGCGTCTGGTTTTTGTGATACTCTAGCGTTTTTAGTACGTACAGACAAAAAAAATTATGAATAAAGCAAAAAAGTGATGAAAAATTCCTAAACTTAAGCAAAAGGAGTCAAGAACAGTTCGCAATAATACGTAAGAAAACTGATGCTTAAAATATGCAGATACAGGACAAATTAAGAAAGAAAATTGAGGAGCAGGTGTAAGAATGTAATATGAAGTTAGGAACGTTTGTCGAAGTGTTTTGTACCAGCTCATATAGTCACTCGTGTTGAAGCTCCACTCCGACGTAGGGGAAATGCGCCGGTCCCATATGGAATCCGCCGGCTGATTATTAACGGGGGTCGGTGAGCCGACCTGGCTGGATGTGATTTTTAGATGGTTTACCACAAATCATTTGGTGAATACCGGGCTCGTAGCCAGTTACACGATTCGCAGACATTAAGTAAACTTTCGCTTACTATCGCACGAACCTGACAATACGGAGGCAGTTGGGGTACAAATATTCATTTCCGGGTTGTGACAGAGTGGCGACAGGAAAGGCATCTGGCCGCCCCTTAAACTACCCATGCCAAATCTGTAACCCCGAGCCGTTGCAGGACAAAGGCACAATCAAAAGAAGTAGAAACGTTTGTAGAAGAGAGCAGATTTGTGAATAAATTTTGAATCAGTACGTCGCAGGATGAAAGTACAGAACAAATAGAAACTTTTACGAAGAGCAGTCAATGCCAGCAAGGGGAGCATCTCTTAAAACTAAGTTTTCAAAAAGGCCACAAGACGCACTTCGTATTTTTTATTGACTGGTGCGCTCTTCAAATGAACAAAAGCATCATCAGAATATACAACGTAAAAGGGTACAAATTGAGACAATGCGGAAAACTTACATTAACATTACGTGAAGTAAATTCTCTACTTCCAGTGCGGTAGCTTGCCTTTAAAGTTGATTGACAGAATTAAATATTGCCTTCAAACTTGGCTGGCAGGTCTAAAAATTAATCTTGCTATACTCTAGTACTTAAACTTACTGTAAAGTACGTTTAAAGTACAGCAGTAAATGGAGACAGTGACAATGACAGCGCCAAAGATGAAATTGACTATACAACGGTACTTGTAACGTCCATCTTATAGTCTGTCCAAAGATAATTTACACCTACAGAAAACGAAAGTTACATTAATCGCCTCTTTTATGGGCGTGTATATAGACATCTCAGATCTGTACTTAACTGCTTATCTTTAAAAAATACGAAAAATGAATTCAAAATTACCATTTTTAAAAACATTTCTGTTAGGCTGATACCGCAGGTATTAAACCAATATTCTGGTTACTTATGTGCCAAATTCATCAAATATCTAGAACAACCCGTGTAGATTAAAACCTACAAAATTTATTAAACGAACAAAGTAAATATAGAATATGTATTTCACGTAATGTCAATGTAAGTTCTCCGTATTGTCTCAATTTGTATCTTTTACAGTGCATTTTCTAATGATGCACCTGTTCATTTGAAGAGCGAAACCGGACAGTAAAAAATTCAAAGGGCGGCTTGTGGTTGTTTTCGAAAATTTACAAATCGAAACGAGTAGCAATGGACAAATTACTTTAAGTGGGCAACTTTGATGTCGAGTGTCCTTATTAAGGGGGAGGGACAATACATCGTGACGAATTACTAAGGTACCAGAGCAAATCTGAGTGTTAACAACACCTGTGAAACAGCTCTCGTTATGATGTGACACGTAATTTGATCGAACAGTTATGGTAAATAAGAGAGAACATGAAGAAATAAAAGAAATACTACAATTCCAAGAAGCTCAGGAGAACATTAATCAAGGGTATTGGGAGCTATTAATCCAGCTGCAATAAGATAAGGAGTGTAGTAATACTCTGAATGATACTGCAAAGGATGTAGGGTCAACTGCAAGTGAGACAGAGAATAAACGAGGGGAGGAAGAATTACAGTCGTGTCTGATAGACTTTGGCGTGTAAGGG
Organism: Schistocerca serialis cubense; assembly: GCF_023864345.2. Classification (NCBI taxonomy): domain Eukaryota; kingdom Metazoa; phylum Arthropoda; class Insecta; order Orthoptera; family Acrididae; genus Schistocerca; species Schistocerca serialis. Next base: position 173,098,121 of record NC_064642.1, read on the forward strand.
GCACACAATGATTGCGATGAAGATGAGAGTCGCAGACATATTTTGTCAGTCCCATAGTACTCGCTCTTCCCTGACCCAACGAACGATCTGCACTCAAAGATCAGAATCAGCAAATTCGAAGTTGGGTTGCCGATTTCTTGGTCCCATATTTTAAATATTAACTTCTTGTGTTGATTCCCGCGTGAAAAATCAGTGACATACATGCGTTTGATTGTGAGAGAACGTAAGACCTACAATGGATTGGAGAGTGCATTTTTGGATGAATATTGGTACAAAAAAACCGAGATCAAGTTGAGTTAGGAATACTTACGCAGGAAATGTATAGTAGCTGTAGGTATCAGAAGCTTATACAATACTTTAAGGAGATGGTCAATCGCAATCAATGTTTTGACCCGTCATATTGCTAATTGTGGACTCAACGTGGACTTTTATTTGATTTAACATTTCCTGGTATGTACTTGAGTTTACCTCTAGCTTTTTGGGTTCCTTTGCGATCTGTATGGAACAGTCCACGTTCGGTTTAGTTGAGTATTATTAGATATTAGAATCCATAGTGATGTAGTCTGATAAATATCTGTTTCGTGCGCGGCTTCCTATAACGAGTCTAATATGATGAAAATGCACATAACTTTAGTACACTGAAACATTATGACATATCAGATGAATTTAAGTTCTTTTCTATCAAGTATGATGCTGTAATTATTAACAAAGTTGTTACATATGTGTATAGAATTAATGTAAGGGTTGAGCGACCGACATTGGATGACAGGGCAAATAAAAAAATATTTGAAGATCAAGGAGCATTGGAGAAAGTTAGATTAGCCTGTACTAATAAATTAGGTCCATTTAGTCTGAAACCTGACAATTTCCTGGTATGTACTTGAGTTTACCTCTAGGTTTTTGGGTTCCTTTGCGATCTATATGGAACAGTCCACGTTCGGTTTAGTTGAGTATTATTAGATATTAGAATCCATAGTGACGTAGTCTGATAAATATCGGTTTCGTGCGCGACTTCCTATAACGAGTCTAATGTTAATTATCTTCAGTCCATAGATACTCCCCAGAAATATGATGTTAGGAATTTTCTGCCGAAGTAACCGATGTGGGTTCCATCTTTCAAATAGTGTTCATATAAATAGAAACAAAAAAAACCTTGTGTAATATCAGAAAAAGGTGAGCTTCTTGAAAATTTAATTTACGTAATAACAACTTTTCCATGGTCTTATCAGATGTGTGGACACATGTTTGCCTTCTATTTTCTACTTTTTTAAGGCTTCATGATTTTTTTATTTTTACTTTCTACAGTCATCAACCTAGAGTGTTGTTTTGGTTCCTCCTTGTTGAATATTGTTCAATAACCATAGGTGTAATGCCTTTTTAAGGTATCGTCCCTATGTGTATACTATAAATAGTACCATTGGTTATACTATACCCCCTTTACTTTATCTGATACATGATCCTGTTAATTACTTTGCATATAGTCGGTCACTTTACCCGTCTTTCACTTTTTGACAAAACCAGCTGAGTGTGCCAAGTATAACCACACATTTCTACAGACAACAGATATATTGGACTGACGGTTGCATTACTGTGATACTTCTGTTTTATAAATACTTCCAATAGATTACTGAGGATTTCACAATATGCATGAATAACTAATTAATTTCTGATAGTACATATTATGGTGTATCATGAAGATTTTAATTAAGACTGAGTTCTTTTAATTACGTAAATTAATATGTAACGCTTGCTTCTTTTAGACAATTCACTCTGTATTTTAATATGTTCTTATTGCTCTTGTATAACCTTTACTGTATACATTTTTATTACATAAATTTATATGCAACACTTGCGTCTTTTAGACAATATTCTCTGTATTTTAATATGTACTTATTGCTCTGTTATAAACTTCTCTGTATAGGCCTGAGTATGACGCAATGTATTGTCGAAACTGGTAGCCTAAAATTAAAAATAAAACCTAAATAACGGAGATTGGTATTGGTTTTTAGATATTTACCAGCCGTAGTCCCACACTCCAGGCAGAAGATGGAGTTACATTCATAGAGCTTGTATGATTTTTCTTAGAAAATTACTGAATCGACTGCATCGCGAAATTACGATATAGAGGCACAAGAACAGTGCACTTTGCACAAAATAACTTTCCACCAGAAAGGCGAGAACCTAATCACGACAAATGGAGAGCCAGGCATTTTGTAATACGCAATGGTCCCCAGTGAAATATACAGGCATAACGAGGCCTGATGAGCATCCATATCTCTAAAAACGGAACGAGACAGCTTCAGAGAATGAGCAGAAGTGGGGGAGATTCACAACCTAAATCCATTGCATAACGTGCAATATGACGATCAAATGAAGCGCTAAGAAACTGACTTACTGGGCAGCTCCGAGCAGGCCTGGTGAGTGAACGGATAGACCCCAGGATGTTATACAGTTTCCATGAACCGCAAAAAATGTTATTAAGAGAGAAAACTGAATAAGTGTGTTGTGATTATTCTGTAATTAATGTAAGTATTAATGGTAAATTAGTACAACGTGTTCTAGATTCAGGGAGTCAAGTCTCCGTATATGAGGCATGTAACAAGAAGAAACTATGGGCAGTGTTTAGAATGCACGTCATGAGCGTGCAGTGCTGTTAGCAACAAAAGTGCAGAAGAAGTTAAGGTTTATTTTGAACATCAGCAACGTATGTTCATCTCAAAATTTTTAGCTATTCAGAATCCCACTGTGGAAGCTGTTTCAGGACTTTGTTTCTTAAAACAATGGAAAATAGTGTTGCACCTTAAGGAAAAGTGTGCCATGGCGATCAAGACGTTGAGTTAAAAGTTACAGGTGGGGCGCTGAAGAAGGTGAAGACCGATTCAGCTCATTAGGTTTCTAATGATGATGATCCTGTTGTGTCAAATCATGAAGATGAGCTTCAAAAAGCAGTATGGTGATTGAGGAAGTGCCACTGTCAGTTATGGACAGTAAGGGTAGTAAGAATGAATGACAGAGAACTATGGCGAAGACGAACCCAAGATGGAAGGAGATTGTGCACCTCATCAATCATTGGTATATGTGGCTGATGTAACTACAGTTATGGTAACGTATCTGTGCACTACGAATGATGAAGATGAGTTTGAGGATTACAGTGAAGCCTGGGAGGACATAGTTACCAGTGAGTCTGAATCCGAAGGAACTGAATACATTTGGTGCAACGTCAGGCTTTTGATATTTTCAGTCTCATGTAACTGGTTTATGCTTTGTTGGCAGCACCGCAGAAGGAAAGGAGGAGTTATGCCGGAACCCATTCGGTAATTATGTAATCGAATCATAATATCAGAGAGATACTCTTACTGTGAGAGGATATAAGGGAAGTCTGGCACTGCCATTTATGGATATACAGATGAGGAGTTTCATGTGAAGAAAAGGATAGTGATTGTGAAGACGTCCCTTGGGGAAACATTTCTGAAGAGTATCAGAGTAGATGGATACTGCAGGTCACTAGTGCTAGGAATCTCCACAGACTGATAATGTGATATACTGTTTTTTGTGTAAGTAGATTTTCTGCTTGTTAGACTATTTAAGTAAGCAAGCAAGCATTAATGAGAGTGTGAACAGAAAATGAATATGGGTACTATGTCAACTACTTTAACAAATATAAAAGATAAGGTAATGAAATAAAGCAAAAAATTTGGTTTGTTATGATCGATTCGAATTGCTAAGTCTGCTGTCGGGGACAAAGCACTTTTAAAATTGTGGAGGCAGTCGAAGAAGTGTATGATACTTTGCAATAAATTCTTATGTATCTGTTGTGTTCCTCGCCAGATTAGAAAACTAATTCATGATTATGTTGTCGAACTTCAGACGCTATGAAGTGGCATGTCCAAAGGTAAACAACATGAAACAAACCTCAAGAAGTTCAAAGACTAAGAGTTCTATCTCTGTTCAGAGTCACAACAAACTGTCTTGCTGTCTGTAGCCATGTATGGTCTAATCTGAGCAAAATATGGGTATTACTGAACTTGTTTAATACTTGTCGTGATTTCATTTTGATAATGACTTCCGCGTTGGACAAATTAGATTATGTAATGGATTCTTTATGGTCTACAGCCGAAAGAGAAGAGTTATATTAGCCTTGGTCTCGAGTACAGAAAGTGATGATGACGTATGAATGCTGTACTGATTTTCATGTATTATATGATATGTCATGGTTACCGATGAAGTTTTTTGAGGTCACATGAACTGAGTCTCAAAGGGAAGGGGTTAATGGAGGCAGACGTAAGGAATGCAGTGTACCTGCGGTGAAGCGAATTTAATGCTATACGGTCAGCGAACCCAGTGTCGAAGTGATGCTTTCTTTGGAACAGTATCTCATCATGTTGTTGACAGGAGGGGTATCTACTTCATGAAGGAACCCCATTCAGACTGACATTTAAAACCTAATCTTTCAGATGCAATGAGTGTGGACCAGTACTAACAACATAAGAACTACACGAGAAAACTAAGGTAAACTCCACGACAGAAATATTAAATAATCAGCTCAATCTGCTCACGTCAAGATAAAAATATAGGAAACATATATATAATACATATTGCATAATGCTTATGAAAGAGTTCTGTAAAGTAACTTTTAGCATGGAGATTTGTTGACTGTGTTTATGTATTCTTCTGGTATGTTGCAGTGAGATGAGTGAAGCATAAAAACAAGTGGATTATCAACTCATTGAGATGGGATGTTTATTAAGAAAGAAAATGCGTGGAGCTCTGACGAGAATCTTGACAAGTTGTATGAGGTATAAATGGAATCCAAAAAGATCTGACACTTGTCGTAAATTGTGCTTGCACACTGTTCAATAGTATCATGGTCAACAGTGACAGTAAGAGTCTCGGTGAGGTAGTTGTGGGATGTCTGTACCTGTCTCTACAGATGTGTCATACCAAATAATTAATAGCCTGATGGGAATGATTAATAGCAGAATTTGCAACCCCCACCTTTCTAAATGTTTATATGACCTTCCAATTATTATGATAATATGTAAATGTTAGCTTTTAAGTTAACCTGTACATTGAATTGGCATCACACTACCAAGTGTATGTGTGAGATGATAATACCATTTATTCTGGAAAGTAGGTACATGACGAACAACTAATTGTTATTGCTAAAATTATATGTAGAATAACGATCCACTTGGATACGGTAGGTGAAAAAACTTTTCTGTCTAGAACATAGTTTTCATGAACCATGTAATTAGTTTTTCTATATTGTCTGAAACAAATTTATGAACAGGCATCGCGTTCATAGTGTAGGATTTGGAAATGATGTAAAGCTATTATTCCATGACTGATATAACTGTAATTGTTTACAAGTAATTGTAGGCTACACGTATTCTGTCACACTGTTTGCGGGAGAATGAGCCCAGGTGTGGATATGAGATACAAGTAAAAGCTATCATTAAAAAAAAAAGGTTCAGATGTGTGTGAAATCTTATGGGACTTAACTGCTAAGGTCATCGGTCCCTAAGCTTACACAATACTTAAACTAAATTATCTTAAGGACAACAACACACACCCATGCCCGAGGGAGGACTCGAACCTCCGCCGGGACCAGCTGCACAGTCAATGACTGCAGCGCCTCAGACCGCTCGGCTAATGCTACCATTCACATGCATCACTTAATATTACTGGTATTTATAAAAAAGTAATGTAATATTATATTTATCACTTCTGCTGGTGGCAAGAATATAAAATGGTAAAATGGTGAATAGAAAATTTTTACTTGTATAGAAAATTTTTGCTTGTGGATAATGAAATTATACATTCCGCCAACCAGCATCAGATTCCCATCAGACCAACGAGAACGTTGACCGACGCCGTTGTTTAAAGTCCAGTGACCGATCTTAAAATTATGCAGTTTACATAATTACGTTGCCCGGATACTGATAGAAAAGACCGGTAAAAGAGATCTCAGGAACGATGAAATAAAAGTTTGATAAAGTAATAGCCGATTGAACATAGTAGCGTTCGGCTGTGGCCACCAAACAATTCGTCGGCAACTCTACTTCGCAGCAGTCTCAAAAAGTTCTAAAATGCAGCATAATAATTTGATATGTGGAATTAATGAAAGAGGAAAGTAGATTCTAACTAAAACATGGCATTTATAATGAAATTAGAGTAATTATTTGGCCAAAAGTTACAGATACGACAGCGACACTTACATTTTGTGAAACAGCCATCAAAACAAGAGAGAGAGAGAGAGCTCACAGCCGGCCGGTGTGGCCGTGCGGTTCTAGGCGCTTCAGTTTGGAACCGCCAGTCCGCTACGGTCGCAGGTTCGAATCCTGCCTCGGGCATGGATGTGTGTGATGTCCTTAGGTTAGTTAGGTTTAAGTAGTTCTAAGTTCTAGGGGACTGATGACCTCAGATGTTGAGTCTAGTGCCCAGAGCCATTTCTGAGAGCTCACAGCTGCTGCTTTTATTTTTTTTTTTTTTTTTGTCATCAGTCTACTGACTGGATTGATGCAGCCCGCCACGAATTCCTTTCCTGTGCTAACCTCTTCATCTCAGAGTAGCACTTGCAACCTACGTCCTCAATAATTTGCTTGGCGTATTCCAATCTCTGTCATCCTCTACAGTTTTTGCCCTCTACAGCTCCCTCTAGTGCCATGGAAGTCATTCCCTCATGTCTTTGCAGATGTCCTATCATCCTGTCCCTTCTCCTTATCAGTGTTTTCCACATATTCCTTTCTCTCTGCGTAGAACCTCCTCATTCCTTACCTTATCAGTCCACCTAATTTTCAACATTCGTCTATAGCACCACATCTCAAATGCTTCGATTGTCTTCTCTTCCGGTTTTCCCACAGACCATGTTTCACTACCATACAATGCTGTACTCCAGACGTACCTCCTCAGAAATTTCTTCCTCAAATTAAGGTCGGAATTTGATATTAGTAGACTTCTCTTGGCCAGAAATGCCTTTTTTGTCATAGCGAGTCTGCTTCTGATGTCCTCCTTGCTCCGTCCGTCATTGGTTATTTTACTGCCTAGGTAGCAGAATTCCTTAACTTCATTGACTTCGTGACCATCAATCCTGATGTTAAGTTTCTCGCTGTTCTCATTTCTACTACTTCTCATTACCTTCGTCTTTCTCCGATTTACTCTCAAACCATACTGTGTACTCATTAGACTGTTCATTCCGTTCAGCAGATCATTTAATTCTTCTTCACTTTCACTCAGGATAGCAATGTCATCAGCGAATCGTATCATTGATATCCTTTCACCTTGTATTTTAATTCCACTCCTGAACCTTTCTTTTATTTCCATCATTGCTTCCTCGATGTACTGATTGAAGAGTAGGGGCGAAAGGCTACAGCCTTGTCTTACACCCTTCTTAATACGAGCACTTCGTTCCTGATCGTCCACTCTTATTATTCCCTCTTGGTTGTTGTACATATTGTATACGACCCGTCTCTCCCTACAGCTTACCCCTACTTTTTTTCAGAATCTCGAACAGCTTGCACCATTTTATATTGTCGAACGCTCTTTCCAGGTCGACAAATCCTATGAAAGTGTCTTGATTTTTCTTTAGCCTTGCTTCCATTATTAGCCGTAACGTCAGAATTGCCTCTCTCGTCCCTTTACTTTTCCTAAAGCCAAACTGATCGTCACCTAGCGCATTCTCAATTTTCTTTTCCATTCTTCTGTATATATAAGCTGTAATGTACATATGTAACTTTTACTACTGTATAGAGTACTTTTGTAAGTCTTTTTGTCTTTACTTTTCCTTTTGTTCTTCTTGCTGTAGGCCTTAAAGGCCCGATAAGGCAATAAATGATGATGATGATGATGATGATTCTTCTGTATATTATTCTTGTAAGCAGCTTCGATGCGTGAGATGTTAAGCTGATTGTGCGATA